>NC_066879.1:19314208-19481708 GCF_022985175.1 Labeo rohita | reverse complement strand
CAATGATCATAAAAACACCATAAATACGATGTACAATATAATAAATGTGTATACATATATAGTATATATAAAAAAAAAATAATAATTTTGCTGACCTTCTGTAGCAAGTCCTGGAAATGCTCAATAATCACAGCAAAAGACTTGCCACTCATAGCAAAGTGATACTGTTCCAGCATTTTCATGTCATCCATAGAATGCCCATCTTCCATAATAATCTCCATCTCCTGCCATCAGAGAATGTAAGTACAAAGACGCTAAAGATAATGCTTTTTGCTTTATTGATAACATTTGTGGTGCTGAATTAGGGCTGGGTGATAAATAGATTACGATAATTACCGTGCGATATGAATTTCCTCGATAAACGATAACAACAGTTCAATAAATGTTCAATGTAATGTTTATGTGGCAAAGGCGGAACAAAAGAGCGCAGGTCAAAGCGCGCCACTCAGACTGTTTATCCAATTGGATCAAAGTTCAAACGGCGGCATGGCGGCGAACTTACTAGAGTAGAAGCGTTCATTTCCTGACGTTGAGTCTCGGACACTAAACAGCGCCAGTATGAAATATGAAATTACTCGGTTTAAAGCCAGATGAAACAGCGCTGACAAATGGGAGAAACGCTGTGTGCAACACACAGTCAGAAGGTTTTTTAATCTACAAATCGCCATCATCTACCATAGATTTACTGTAGTAGCACTAACCGCACAGTGGTCAGAAATGTGGGTATGTTTGTGTTGAATTTTATTATATTATTAATGTAGACATGTACAATGTATCGAAGGAGGAGTAATGGAATTATTGCATTGGAATATAATTACAGTATTTTTTGAGATTAAGCTAAAGCGTTTATGCATTTATACTAAATTTAGACTACTGTTTTTCATACAAATACCTAGGAACCATATTACATTTTTACCATGCTACTGAGGTGCTATATTTGTGGTTTTAACTGTTATTATGATCTATGGCTGATACTATAGAAGAGCAATGGTTAATTAAAAAAAAAAAAAAACTCAACAGAATAATTAAATTTCACCATATAAAATGAGGTTGCTACAATTTTTACAGATTTTACTGATTTTGATAATGAACATAAATCTACATCTGAATCCAAACTCAAGCTACTATCAAATGTGTATTTCTAAGAGACAGAAAGTGTTATATCATTATTATTATTATTATTACTGTTATTAATTTGATCAGGTAACAAACCTGCTTTGAAACCTGTTTCTTGCTTTGAAACAATATTGCTGAAAGCATGCAAAACTAAGAATTTTTTTATTAAGATATTTATTTTAAGGAAAAATGACTGGAAAAGATGTGAAGAATTTAAAAAACATGAAGTGTTTGTCATGTTCTGATTATAAAGAATATTTTAAAGCCACTTTTAACCATCTGGTTTTGTCAACTTTCACATCGTAGCAAAAATCTGCCTTTAAACTTTAAAGAAATCAAAATTTGACATTTATCGTGATAATTATCAACATCGACTGATATGAAAAAAAATTACTGTGAATTTTTTGGCCATATCACCCAGCCCTGTCATAGCTCTCAAACCATATTAACCCAGAACATTAATTTCCACAAACTACAGTGACTGGGTCTGGCCAGTAGATGGCACACTGACCTCTAGTTTAGCAGGCTTGTTCAAGTGTTTGCTGGGTTTGTCGGCATAGTGCCAGTTGATCTTGGCAGCCTGGCCGTCTTTTGGGGGCAGAGCGTCGGCAATAATGACTAGGTCTTGCGGCTGAATCATGCCGCAGTCTCGTGCCACAGAGATGGCTGTCAGCATGTTGTCACCTACACAACAGACAAAGAGAGAGACGAAAATATGTAGAAAACCCCCTAAAAAACCATACTTGAGTATTCAGAGACTTTTGGACTATGTGATAGACTGTTATAAAAGTGCTTTTTCTTGTCAGGGGACAAAGATGTTGGCTGGTATCTGGCAATGACCCAGCGTTCCTCATGATTGTAAGAGTGAGTCATGTACAAACTCAATCAGCTTAAGTTCACAATGCTGCATTCAGCCTCGTCTGAACTTTGGAGAGCTTGGCTGGCAATCTGGAGACCTGAGAACCTTATTAGACGAGATTCCAGGAATACCTAATGAATTAAGCTTCAAAGCTCCCAGACTCCCGTCTGCCTGAGGCTGGTCACCGTACACTCCCTTCCATATTCAAACAATATGTGACCTTGGACCACAAAACCAGTCATAAGGGTTAAATTAGGGTTTACGCATCAACTGAAAGTTGAATAAATAAGCTTTTCATTGATGTATGATTTGTTAGGATAGAACAATATCTGGCCGAGATACAACTATTTGAAAATCTGGAATCAGAGGGTGCAAAAAAAAAAAAAAAAATCGAAATATTGAGAAAGTCACCTTTAAAGTTGTCCAAATGAAGTTCTTAGCAATGCATATTACTAATCAAAAATTAAGTTTTGATACATTTACAGTAGGAAATTTACAAAATATCTTATTGGAACATGATCTTTATGTAATATCCTAATGATTTTTGGCATAAAAAAAAAAAAAAAAAAGATAATTTTGACCCATATAATGTATTATTGTCAACTGCTACAAATATACCCGTGCTACCTAAGACTGATTTTGTGGTCCAGGGTCACATATATCCAACTCCTGATAAGCCAACCAGGTAAACTATAAGTAAACACTATTATATAGATAACTATAACACACAAATAAAGTACGCAGTGAGTAACTGAACCAGGTTTGTTGGACAGAGGTCAAACATATCCTGTCAGGAAAATTTTACAGAACTATAGTTAGCAAATGTAATACACTACCGCTCAAAAGCTTTTAGAAAGAAATTAATACTTCTATTTAGCAAGGAAACATTAAACTGATCAAAAGTGACAGTAAAGACATTTATAATGTTATAAAAGATTTGTATTTCAAATAAATGCTTTTCTTTTGAACTTTTTTCATTAAATAATCTTGAATTAAAAAAAAACAACTCCACAAAATCAGCATATTACAATGATTTCTGAAGGATCATGTGACTGACGAGTACTGATGCTGAAAATGTAGCTTTGATCACAGGAATAAATTACAATAAATTACACAGCAATTAATAAACTATATTAATAAACTAGAAAAAAGTTTAATGTATAGTATTTCACAATATAACTGTCTGTTTTACTGGATTTTTTTTAGATTAATTTTTGGCAATTTTGCCTTTATTTTGATAGAACAGTGAGTAATGACAGAAAGGAAAGTGGGAGGAAGACGAAAAAAATTTTTTTTCCAAATTTTCTGTACCTGTGACCATAACGGTGCGTATATTTGCGCGACGTAGTTCTTTTAGCACATCTGGAGTTTCTGTTTTCAGCTTGTTCTGCATGATAATCAAACCCAGAAAATCCATATTTTTCTCAATTTGATCCCTGCAGAGGAAGCAAAATCAAATATAGTGCAACATTACACCAGAGCACAACACAGATAAAAGTTCCGGCATTACATTGTACATTATTTTGTAAATGACACAAAATTTAAACTTTACCTGTTAATATTCTGCACTTTGTGAAAAGTAAGTTTGGATTCCAGCCGTCTGTGTGCCAACGCGATGACCCGGAAACCCTGTTTGGTGTAGTTCTCCAAAACATCAGCGAAATCCTCTGGTACTGTGGTGCATTGTAAGCGAAAAAAAAACAGCAACTTCAATCCAACACTGATTTCAAAAAGACAAGATATTAAAGGGATAGTTCACCCAAAAATGAAAATTACACCATGATTTACTCACCCTCAAGCCATCTTAGGAGTACATGACTTTCTTTTTTCAGACAAATATGGAGTTATATTAAAAAATGTCCTGGCTCTTCCAAATTTTATAATGGCAGTGAATGGGTGTTGAGATTTCAAAGTCTAATAAAGTGCCTCCAACCATTTTCTGAAAGATTTTCTGAAGTGAACTAATGTATTGATTTGCATCATAAGGCCTTTATTAAGCCCCCGGAGCTGTGTGGAGTACTTTTACGATGGATGGATGCACTTTTTTGGGCTTCGAAATCTCAACACCCATTCACTGCCATTATAAAGCTTGGAAGAGCCATGACGTTTTTTAATTTAACTCCAGTCGTATTTTTCTGAAGAAGAAAGTCATATACACCTAGGATGGTTTGAGGGTGAGTAAATCATGGAGTAATTTTCATTTTTGGATGAACTAGCCCTTTAATAACAGATCTTTCACTGACCTGTTTCCCTCTTACACAGGCTTGCCACAACCTCCGGTGCCCCTTTCAGATAGGCGTCCATGCGTCTCTCTCCAATCTTTCGAACAACCACACTCATTCTCTGCAGGGCGGAGGAGAAAGAGAACTGCCGCACGATACCGATCATATACGATGCCTGCAGAACAAAAAACAACATGTATATAAACACCCATTTGTGTACATAATGACATTCATCAAAGCATAAAATAACAGCCGTTGTACATACCGAGAGCTCATAGAGTTCAGAAAGTTCCTGAGAAAAAAAAGCAAGATATTAGAACAATGTTTTAAATACAAATCATTTAGATTATACTCAAAGAAATGCTCACCATGTCCTGTTCAGGTGATATCGCTGGTGGCGGCAGAAGCTGATTGGGCGGTTTGACGTAAGTGAGTTCAATGCGGTCGTGGTGAGCCGTTTCTTCTTCTGTAGCTTCCACCAATATCTGAAGAGCACACATAGACAGAGTGACACCAAAATAAATAAATAACATGTACAACTTGTTCCAAAACTTAAATGAGAATATTTGAAAGTTTTCTCCAGTCACAGCAGACACTGACCCAGCCTGTGGCCTCGAACATCTTGAGGTCTAGTGGATCTCCAGAGAGCTGACCCTCGATGTTGGTGAGGGAGTGACAGGTGGCCATGCAGGACACAAACTTGGTTGTAACCAGGCTCTTATCGTCTGCTTTTTCTTCTGAATGCTGGAATCTAGGGAACAGAGATTCTTTGGTCAGAAATGCAATTAAAGAGTCTGCAGTCCTAATTCAGAAAACAGCTGAGAATGTTCTTGTTTATCTGCTTTATATTATAAAAACGATCATACCTGCCATCTTCTGCTCGCTGAATTCCCCACATGTCCAGGCCATCTTCTGTGAGGGTGCCTGTCTAAAATGAGGCAGAAAAATAATTACTAAGAGCAAGTCTTAATTGTTAATATAATAATAATAATAATAATAATAATAATACAATCCATTTTTATTCTATTAATATTATTTGTATAATTAATATTAATTATTATATAACTATTAATACAATAATAATAATAGTAATAATTAGTATTATTATTATTGTTAGTAGCGGCAGTAATAATAAACAGTTTATTAAATCAATTATTATCATTACCAATAATAGCAATGATACAATAATAATAATAATGATAATAATAATGATAATAATAATGATAATAATAATGATAATAATAATGATAATAATAATAACGATAATAATAATAATAATAATAATAATAATAATAATAATAATAATAATAATAATAACAACAACAACAACAACAACAACAACAACAACAACAACAACAACAACAACAGTAATAATAATAATAATAATAACAACAACAACAACAACAACAACAACAACAACAACAACAACAACAACAACAACAATAATAATAGAATATAATTAAATAAATAATACTTTGTTTAATAACTAAATAATGAAATAATCATTTTTATTATACTAATATTATTAGTATAATTATTATTAATTATTCTATAATTATTAATATAATAATAATAATAATTATTATTATTATTATTATTATTATTATTATTACTATTGTTGTTGTTGTTGTTGTTAGTAGCGGTAGTAATAATAAACAGTTTATTAAATCAATTCAATTATTATTATTACAAATAATAGCAATGATACAATAATAATAATAATAATCATCATCATAATAATAATAATAATATAAGAATATAATTAAATAAATAATACTTATTTAAATATTAAATTATGAACCAAAAAATATTAAATTGTAATGATAAATATAAGCATTGCTAATGATGCATATTTTTTTTTTTCTAAAAGCAAGCCTTAATTTTTTGTGATAATAACAACAAAAACACCACCACCAAAATCATTTTATTATAATAATGTTATTATTATAATTAATATTATTATTAGTAGCAGCAGTAGCAGTAATAAACAGTTTATTAAATCAATTGTATTAATATTATTACCAATAATACTAATGTTACAATACAATATTAATAATTATAATAAATGACTAAAAATAAATACATAACACACTGTTTAATAACTAAATATTAAATAATTATTAAACCAAAAATAAATATTAAATAATATAAATGATAAATAAAAGCATTAAACTACGTGTTACTTAAAAATGTATATACTATAAAATATTAACATGACAATGAGGCGCCAAAAAGGCAGAATTCAACCTAGTTTTATGAAAAATAACTAGATTCAATGATAATTTGTGTGCTAAGGCAGAATTGTTTTTAATTAAAATAAATAAATAAAAAAATCCATAAAATTTGACTCCTGTGTAATTTCGGCTTAATTTTAGGCTTCACCGAAAGAAAATGACTTCAGTTTCCCATATTTACCTTGTCAAAGCACACCAGATTTAGCTGCCCACAGATGTTGATTCTTTGTGGGCTGATGGAAAATATCCCAACTTTCCTGAGACGCCGCTGAGCATAGACGATGCCCGCTGTCATGGCTGCCGGCAGCGCAGGGGGCACCGTGATAGTAATGATGTCCAGAGACTTGACTATGATCTCCTTAACTGGTTCCTGCAGCAGACACATCATACCAATGAAGTGCACATTTTCCATACTATATTTACTACATTGCTTCATTAAACAGGTCACACTTTCCTAGAATTTACATTTAAAATTCTGCTCTAAGCTATATACACAAATTCTGTTATTGAACCTATATCAAATAATGCTGTTCCTATTAAGACAGTAAAGATAGATAGAAACCTGATTTATGATTTTCATGACCAACGAATAGACAAAGACGACACTGGCAACAGCCACCAGGCACAGCAGGAACATGTAGGCGTCCCGGTACAGTTTAAAGTCTGTGGGTTTGGGGTACAGAATAGAGCGGATGAGCTGCCCTTTAGAGGTGCTGAAACCTGCAAAAGAAAAAAAACAATGAATACGGCCTCTGCTGCAAAACCTAGTCAGCTGCCTGCCTATTAAGGTAACTTTTTTGGCTGAGGACAGCATTGGATAAATCCCACAAGACACTGCAATACAAATGAGGTGACAAAAAAGTCAGCAGACGAAGTATGAGAAATGTTGCTTAAAAAGTAGCTCTGCCTTCTAACCTGTCCGGACCACCACGGCTTTGACCATTTCTCCCGTGTAGTAGCGGGTCTGTATGACGTTTGTGCCACAGAAGAGCGTATGTCTTTTGTGTTCCTCTGTGCTGTAGACCATGTCTCCATCCCCACCCTTCTTGTCCCGCTGAGGGTTCGGAAGGTCAGTTTTTGTGACTGGAACACTCTCACCTGAACGTAGCAAATGAGAGAAGACAACACAGAAGCATCTGTCAGACATGCATATCTTTAATTCATTTAAAAATAATAAACAATATGCTCAATTAAAAAAAAAAATAGCCATTAATAATGACAAAGCACAAAAATACGAAATGTGTAGCATTAACCGAAAATAACATTAATTATTAAAATAAAAGAATTATTAAATAAAATAATTGTATTAATTAAATAATTCTTAAATAAAAATCATGAGGAAATTAAATATTAAATAAATAATAATAAAAAAAAAAGTTTTTTTTTTTTTTCAAGAGATATAACCATTTAATAAAAATAGTTTCAAAGTTTCATGTTATTTTGTACCCAGGTATGTATTGGGTACCAATAGGTGCCAAAAACATAATTTTACAAACAGTAAATTTACATTAGGGTCAAAAAAAATGTAAAATATTCACTACCAGTCAAAAGTTTTTGAACCGTAAGATTTTTACTGTTTTTTTAAAGAAGACTCTTCTGCACACCAAGCTTGCATTTATTTGATTCAAAATATAGCAAAAGCTGTAATATTGTGAAATATTTTTACTATATAAAATAACTGCTTTCTATTTGAATATATTTTAAAATATTATGTATTCCTGTGATAAAAGCTACATTTTCAGTATCATTACTCCAGTCTTCAGTGTCACATGATCCTTCAAAAAAATCATTCTAATATTCTGATTTGCTGTTCAAGAAACATTATTATTATCAATATTTAAAACATTTTTTTTAGGTTTCTTTGATGAATAAAAAGATCCAAAGATCAGCATTTATCTGAAATAAAAAGCTTTTGTAACATTACACACTATACCATTCAAAAGCTTGGAGTCAGTATAATTATTTTTGGAAAGAAATTGTAGAAAAGAATACTTTTATTTAGCAATAAAGATAAATAAAACAATATTAGAATGATTTCTGTAGGGTCATGTGACGAGTAACGATGCTAAAAATTCAGCTTTGAAATCACAGGAATAAATTACATTTTAAAACATATTCAAACAGAAAAGAGTTATTTTAAATCATAAAAATATTTCAAAATTTTACAGCTTAAAAAGCTTCTGAATGGTAGTGTATTTTTTTCTCCATATCTCACACTTTTGGGAATCATTTTTGTTGATGAATATGTCCAAATGAACTTTTTTCATCTGAAAGAAAAAGTTTATGAAAGTAAAATTCATTTATTTTATTTGCAAACTTTTCAAACTAACATCTAAAGTAATATCCATGTTGTTTGAAAGAAATAAACATACAGGTTTGATATAAGTGGAGTATTTTTATGAGATATAAATTTAAAGGAATGTGTTTTTCCCTCAAATCGCCCCATTCTAATCAACTTTTATGACATCGCATTTGCACGCAACCAATCACCTGTGAGCATGCTCTCATTAACAATACAGGTTCCACAGACGAGCACCGCATCACAGGGCATGATGATCCCGTTGCTGGGGATGACAATGACATCACCAGGGACTAAGTCTGTGGACAGGGCTTCCTCGGTTTCTGTACAGCAAAAACAGAAGACAGAGAGAGAGGGAGGGGATGAGTGAGCGGTAAAATAAAACCAATGTCTCAGCAGATCACTTATTACCCATGCTTCCTTGCACAGGAGGCAGAGTGCTGACTCATCGTGACTTTGGCCACTGCGCCAGGCTCCCTGATGCAGGTAATCCAGGCCTGCAGCAGCGGCCGTCATTGCAAATATACTTAGAGTGAGAAAAATGTTTTTTTAGCACATATGAGCCGTACCGTTCGCCCCTGTAGACCGTAACTCGAACAGTACTGTGTGCTGCCACCATGTCGTGTAGCATTACATATTGCTGTAAAACAATAAAAAAAAAAAAAAAAAAAGTTAATGTGAAGAACAAACATTCTCCTGACCAGGCAGCACAGATAATTCAATAGGCATATAAAAATACACACATTAACTGATAACAGACATCCGTTTACGCAATCTGAAAATTAGCTTCAAGTCTAACCTTGGAAATTCCCTGTGACTATCACCTATGCTTGATAACTCTTAAAATACAACTTTATTGATCTAGTAGTAAAAACAACATGGAAACAAAATGATTACAATCTTTATTATGAGTCATCAGTGTTTGTCAACGGTTTATTTTTTATTTTCTTTTATTTACAGGGAGACTTTGGTCTGATTAATAAGATAGTTTATTATTAGTATATATTATTATTGTTATTATTATTATCATTAATTGTGATATTTAATTGTTAATTACTGTGACATTATAATTATAATTATAATAGTTTTTTCATTCATTTTGTATTTTCCCTTTCTCATTAATAACATAGTATTTCAATATTTAATCATTTTAAATTTTAAAAAAGTATGTACTATACTAAAATAGAACTTAGAGTACGTAAAGTATATAATAAATATGTGGTATATTATATAGTATATTTTAATGGTTAATAAAGGCAAAAACTTAATGTATTTACATCTAGGGAATTTTTGTCTTTAATAAAATTAGATATTTAATATTATTTAAAATAGTTTATTTACTTAATAGGGAATGTTTATCTTTAATAAAATTATATATATAAATATTAATTATACTACATTAAAAATAGTACAGAATACAAAATTTACAATATGTACAGTAATAATTATCTTGTATTTAATACAAAATAGAACAGAATTTTTTAATGTTGGTTAATTAGCTAATAAAGGCTTACATTTTAATGGTATTTATTTTAATAATAGTAACATCTTAACATCTCACAAACCATGTCCCCATGTCCGTCACTGAATAAAAAATAAAAAAAGATTATTGCGACATTTGATCTCACAATTCTGACTTTTTTCTTGCAATTGCATGTTTACATCTACACTCATTATATTCTCAAAATTTTGACACATCAACTTGCAGTTCTGAGTTAAAGCCATTTGCAAGAAAAAAGTTAGAATTATGAGTTTTTATCTCAAAATTGACTATTTCTCACAATTGCGAGTTGATGAGAACTGTGTGAAAAAAAAACGTTGACTTTGAGCAAATGCAAGTTCTCGCAATTGCAAGTTTCTCACAATTATAAGAAAAAAATAAGAATTGCGAGATATAAACTCACGATTGTGAGAAACAACTCCGAATTGAGAGATACAAACTAGAATTTGCAAGAAAAAAGTTAGAATTACGAGTTCTCATAATTCTGACTTTATTTCTCGAAATTGTGAGTTTGTATCTCACAATTCTGAAAAAAAGTCAAAATTCCGAGACATAAATTTGCATTTGTTAGAAAAAAAAAAATTCTGAATTTTGAATTTTTTATCTTGCAATTCTGACTTGTTTCTTGCAACTGCAAGTTTATATCTCAATTCTGAGAAAAAAAAGTCAGAATTGCATGAAAAGTCAGAATTGTGAAATACAAACTCACATTTGCTAGAAAAAGCCAGAAAAGTCTAATGTCTCGCAATTTTGAATTCATTTCTTGCAATCGCGAGTTTATATCTCACAATTCTAAGAAAGTCAAATTTGTGTGAAAAAAGTCAGAATTGCAAGGTTTTATATTGCAATTCTAACTTTATTTGTCGCAATTGTGAGTTTAAAATCGCACAATTTTGACTTTGTAACTCGTAATTGTGACTTTTCTGAGATAAGTCGCAATAACCTTTTTTTTTTTTTTTTTTTAATTCAGTGACAGAAACGGGCTTCCATACAAACCAGTCATCCAAAAATTTAAAACTCAAGTTCTGTCCTATATTACTCGCTATTCCGTTCCACTAAAACACATCAGTATAGGAATGAAATGTTTTGCGAATTCTGTTTTAAATGGTTTCACTGCTTACCTTTTTAATAGTGTAGAGAGAGGTAGCTATTGATATGACTGACATGAGGACTATGGCCATTGCGTAGTAATAGTATTCATCAGTACACCACAGGATAACACTGAAGAGCTGGAAGATGTAGAAAGGATTGAGGACCTGAGAAAGAGTGAGAGATGAAGACAAGTTTCAGTTCCTTTATTTCAACTTCCTGAGAGGACATATTCAGTACAGCAGCGTCAGCAGCGCTGTGTCATGCTGTTCTCCGACCGGGGTCAGTTTCACATTTCACTCGTACCTCCTTAATTAGCAGCTTGAAAAGAGAAGGCACTTTCACGTCTATTTCATTCAGTCCAAAAAAAAATCTCCTAAAATAGAGAAGAAAAAAAACACTTGTTCATACTCAACGAATAAAGACTTCGTTAACTTTATTCTTGAGCACAGCAATCAACATTTACATCCAGGTACAGCGTGAGCTTAAAATGACAAATTCAAGGTTTCACCTGTACTCCTGCTGGTTTTTGTTGAGCCCGGTGCTGTGCTGTGAGTGAATGGATGAGCAGGTCATGCTAAGATCTTCCAGGCCTCTGCAGAACAATGAAGACAATAGTTTTAGGTATTCACAAAGCAGAATTTACACAAATCATCAGATTCAGGGACTATAAACAGTTATGTTTACTTACTTCAATACTTCAAAGTTCTGAATTGTGTCGCTCCAAAAATATTTAGTGCTGTGGAGGGTAAAATAACGTTTCTGCAATACAAAAAAGAAATAAAAGGTTATTTACCTATTTGCTTGACTACATAATTTAGTTTGTAAATACTACAATTTGTGGAGATGCTTTTTGAATGGGATGGATTTTATGCGGATGATACCTGTACACTCTGGTCTCCAGGATTCCAGGTGATTTTCCCAGGGGCGGGGTCAGATGGGTTGTGGGCGTGGTCATTGGCCTGAGGGGAGGCGGTCTGAGAGGCCAGGTTGTCGTAAGGGTCCTTCCCAGGGGCCATCATTATTCGAATCCTCGCTCGAAACCAGCGCTTGAACTCGTCCTATAGACAAACACACAAACAGATGACGCATATAAAACCAGAACAATGACATTATTCATTTCAAATGGGCAATAACTAAAAAAACCTGTGATCTTGTGAACATTACACCCCTACATTAAAGTGACAGTTCATTCATTTGCTCACCATCAAGCTATCCTAGGTGTATGTGACTTTCTTCTTTCAAACAAACATAATCTGAGTTATATTAAAAAATATCCTGAGTTTTCCAAACTTTATAATGGCAGTGAATGGCTGTTGAGATTTTGAAGATCCATTATAAAAAGTACACCACACAGCTCTGGGGCTTTATAAAGTCCTTTTGAAGTGAAACAATTTTCTTACACAAATGCATCGATTGATGCACTTTATTTTGATTTAAAATCTCAAAAAATTCTCATTATAAATCCTGGAAGAGCCATGACATTTTTTTTAAATAACTCTGACTGTGTTTGTCTGAAAGAAGAAAGACATATGCACCTAGGATGAGGGTGAGTAAATCATAGGGTAACTTCTATGTTTGGGTGAATTATCCCTTTAAAGAAATCCAAAGTTTAAAAAAAAAAAAAAAATTAAAAATAAAAAGTGACATTCATTTGCCAGCATTCATGTTACAGCACATACAGATTTACGGCATACCACTGCACTAGAATTATGACCGGCAGTTATTTCACTAATTATCTGCCATAGAGCTGAGGGTTATCTACCACTAAACAACATGACGTCTAAAGCATTATGTAATTCGTAGTTATCATAAAGACTATCAAGGCAAAGCATGTGAAATATTTAGTGTTCTTAACATCTCCTACACAAAATCATGCAGAAAGATGAAGCAAAAAAGTCTGAAACTTCACCCAAAGGCACATTTAATTTTACTTATAGTATAGAACACAGAAATAAAATGAAAAAATAAATAAATAAATAAATATAAATATAAATATAAATATAAATATAAATATATAAATATATAAATATATAAATATATAAATATATAAATATATATATATAATATATATATATATATATATATATATATATATATATATATATATATATATATATATAGTTTGTTAAGCTGTCAGTTTAACATGTTAACTTAATTAGTTAAAGAATAACACGATTCAAATATTTTAACGCAGCTAATGTGTTGGGCCTGCCCCCAGTCCTGTACGTCATCTCATAGTTCATATAGTTGACCGTTGACAATTATGATGCAGGACTACACAAATGCAGTTATGCACTAAAATTCAAGATATTGGTGCAAAAAAAATGTCCCTATTTGTGTTTTGTCTTATTTATATATATGACACGATATCACACAGGCAGCAAGAGCTATATGACAAGAGTGCTGATTTCGTCCTGATCTATCACAAGCTTAAATGTGATTTGTGAAGTTGATAGTGTTATATTTTAATACACAATATTGTGTGTTTTTGCTCAATTTTGCAGAGACAATGTTACCTTTGAAGCCATAGCAGAATTGTTGCACATCTCCAACCAACACAGCAGTTTAGTTTCTGAATGAATCCACGTTTTGAACGAATTGTGTGAATCAATGATTCAAAAGCCCATTCAAAAAGAGAGCCGTTTACTTTATACCTGAATGAATCAGCTGTTTGAACGAATCGAATGAGTGAATGACTCAAAGACATTTTCCGCCATCCACTGGCAGATTTAGTTTCTTATTTAGAGTATCATTTCATAAAAATAGGAAGAATATTAATAAAAACATGAAACAGATAGTATACCAAAATTAATTCTGTAATCATTTACTCACCCACATGTTGTCTCTTTTCTTTTGTGGAACATGAAAGAAGGTATTTTGAAGACTGTTGGTCACAAAGCTGTTTTTGACTTTCATCGTATGAACCAAAAATACTGAAGTTTCTCAAATTATCTTCTTTTATGTTCCAGTTTTTTTTTTATTCATTCAAATACATTGAAACATCACTGCACATTATACTGCGCACACACACACGTTTGTTTTTGTGAATTGTGGGGACTTTCCATAGACTTCTATAGATTTTATACTGACTAAACGATATTGTCTATCCCCTAACCCAACCCTAACCCTAAACCTAGCCCTCACAGAAAACATATCTGTATCGTTACACTTTCAGATAAACATCATTTACTATTTTTAATAATTTTTTAACATTGTGGGGACTGCAGGCCGGTCCCCACCATGTCAAAACTTTCAGGTTTTACTATCCTTGTGGGGACATTTGGTCCCCACAATGTAGCAAAAACAAGTACACACACATACATATATATATATATATATATATATACACATACACATACACACACATATACACACACAGACAGACAAACACAGACGCAAAACACATGTAAAAGTAAGGTATGACAGAGTGTCCTTGAGGTTTAATACATACAGTGCTTCGTAAGAGGGCGACGTCTGCGTCTCTGACAGTGGTCCGTGTGCAGGTGGCCTTCACACACCATTCAGGCATCCAATAGAGCAGCAGGAAGAGGAAACCACCCGTACAGAAACCACCCAAACCCACCAGAACCAGCTTCCATCGGCACAGCCGATACCCGCTCAGCTCCTGAACAGACATAAAATGAGCTCATGTGCTTCATAACACAAAAAAGGAAGAAGAAACAATTAGAATACATACCATCTCATCCTCCAAACCATTGTTGATAATCTTCATATCTTCTTTCTCCATCCTGATCTTCAGTCCTGCCTGGATAACTGTTGCACTCCTGCACACACACATGCAGAGATCACACGTTAAGTGTGTGTGTGTGTTTGTGTAGTATAATGAGGACTGTGTGAGGCCCAACAACAGCTGTTATACCATTGGATTGTATTGACAACCAGCTGACCTGAGATGACACATAATCATGTGCACACGTAAACAAACACTCTGAGAAGAACTTCCTGTGAGTCACGATCCCGAATGCTACAGCTGAGAGCCACGCTGAGAGAGTTCTCAGACGCATACGAGAGCCAGACAACAGCTGGCAAACCAGTAAGCCAATTTGACAATCAAACACGATTATTAGAAACAGACCAGAAAGAGATTTATTTACACACAATTCAAAATTAATTTTAACCTACCAGTGGTGGATTTAAGATTTTTTATATTAGATTAGTTACTTTTAAGCATTTACACAATTCTTTTTTTTATTTTTGGGATTGTGGGTTTATGTATTTTTTTCATAAATAATAAATACATATCAGCAAAGGCTATATTCATGGTGAAATAAAATTAATTAAAATAAAAATTAATTAATAATAAAAAAATAAATAAAACCACAATGTGAGAATGCCAAAAACTAGCAAGTTTATTTGCTCACCAAAGTCCCTTTTCATTCTCATTTGATGCTGACAGGGTGTTAATTTTGGACCTTGGATGCAAAGATTGAGGATGAGAGAGATTAATGGTTAAATATTTCATGACTCTGCAAGTGCAGTTGTCTTGAAGACTGACAGAAATGTACAGCGAGCTATGTGAAATGTGTGTGTAATATATATATATATATATATATACACATACACACACACACACACACACACACATACATACACACTACACAATTTATTGATTTTAAAATTATTATATCATTATTATATCATAAGTACATAAGTACATTATTGTGTGTGTGTGTGTATATATATCTATATATAGACATAGATATATAGATATAGATTTCTATATATCTATATGTACAAGTAAAACGCTTTGAGGACATTTTAAAAAAGAGAATAAAGAGATATTTATTTATATATTTTTTAACTCTTTATTTAAACTGACTGAAACACCTTTCATATCTCATTAATCTACCCCGACCAACGAGAATGCAGACTTCTGCATTGGTATTAGCCAATCAAAATGTCTTGACACACTAAACACAGTCCATCTGCATGCTCTGCTCTGCTATTGGTCAGTCTCCAAGCCAATCAAGCAGCTTGTCCTTAAGAGAGGGATTGTTCACAGCATACATTCAGGCAGCAATAAAAACACTGTGACATTATAGGCCCGTCAAGAACATTCATCCACTCTTCTGATAAAGCTCCAGAAGAACTGAGGCAGACTACAAAAACTAGTGAGCTCTAAACTGCACTTTAAGGCAACATCCAACACATTCCGTATGCTGTTCTAAAAGAAAAGCAGCATTCCAAATTAGCTCTTCTGAGATTTCAGATGTTTCCTTAGAAGGCCGCTCACTAGGTTTTGAAATGGAGCTCCAGCGTGTTGCTCGGAGGAGACAGCAGGGAGGAAACCAGCGCTGTGCTGGTGTGGTCACTTCAACAATAGGGCAGCGGGGAGGCAGCATGGCAGAAAACAGGGAAAGTGTGTGAGTGTGTGTTAGGCTGACGGGTGTCAGTGTTCCCTGCCCTCTGCCACAGGCCCTGATCTTATCAGTCCCCTGCACCCGTACAGCACACCACGGAAAGGGGAAACCCAATTCAGGATCGACCCTTCCTACCATTTTCCCTTTCAGAAGCAGCTGTTATATGGCCACATTCGGCTCTCGGCTACAATTTATACGCAAATCGCAAATGCAACATGCTGTTTTTTTTTTTTTTTTAAACTTCCTCTCGAGCAGACTGTACAATGAATGCAAGGAAATACTGCAATCATAAACCTGACAGGCCTATTTACCCAACCCATGTCAATGTGTCATATAAGTATGCAAGCAGACATTTTTTTCTTTTGGTTACCAACTGACAGCACAAAGACCATTATTAAAATCAGTAACAGCATGAGTCGCAGACGGAGGCTGCATGTTACAGCTCAATCTGGTGTCAGTGATCTAACATTTCTCTTAAGTAATATTTGCTACTAAGGATGCACCAAAGATAAAAAGGAAGTAGCAACAGATCTTTACTCTGTATTTAGGGCCTTGAACTTCCAAAATGCAGAAAACGCGGATGGAATTGCGGAATCCAGTCATTAAAAAAAAAAAAAAATGGAATTTACTGTATAATGCGGAATGTCAATGTATAAATCATAGATACGTCAGGACACTTAAATCAAAACACTATATGGACTAGTGTCTGTGGATATTAAGCTGCAAAAATACTATTTAAATATGACTCCTGCATGTTGTGCGTGCCGCTGTGTGAATGAATTCTTTTATTAAAATCAATTAATTAGAGATTCTTAGGTTGATAAAAATTGAATGAAACCAGAGTGGAAACCAGAAAAGCTAAATAAAACAGCCAAAATAAAACTGAATTTGAGGGAAAAAAAAAAAAAAAAAAAAAAAAAAGTATGGTCATAGGGCCTTAAAAACGTTTTTTTTTTTTTTTTGTTTCGTTAAACCTTTAATAAATTGCTGTTAAATTGTGTACATTTCATTATTTAAATTAATTAGACATACTTTTGGATTAATAATTTTTAATTTAACCATTAAAACAGAGCCTAAAAAATTACAACGGAAAAAACATGAATCAAGAAAAATTAAAACTGAAAAAACAATTGAGGAAAAAAACAGAATTTGGGAAAAAGAATTTCATAGCGTTGCATGTATTGTGAGTGTACAGGATTTTTATATGTATATATATTACAATTACTGACTTAATTACAATTATTTTCATGTCATGCAATTATTTTCAAGTTTTCACATAAATGTCTTGTGTCTTAAAATAGTGTTATTCTTCTTTAATAAATGAAAAAAAAAAAAACACTAAGAACTACCTGAAAATTGTTGTAAATGTTACAACTGAATTTAGACATCACAACACTATTGGGACCTGTTTGTAAAAATAGATATTCATTTTGAGATTGTTAAGGATTGCATTTAAGTGTTATCAAAATATTTTTCATTAAAGATTAACTTTGAGTGTTAGATGAAGGCAAGGGTAATATAAATGTAAAATAGGTAGAAATGAGCATCCACAATTAAACTCAACTGATATACACCCAATATTAGGCAATTATTTAAAAAAAAAAAAACTGTAATCTCAGCAGTTTAGCAATATATGAAAGGTCAACGGAAGCCTGTTTCCTGAGATATAAACTCGTAATTCTAAGAAATGAACTCAGAATTGTGTAATAGACACTTGTAATAGTGAGTTAAAAAGTAAGAACTGCAAAAAATAGTCAAAATTGTGTGATTCTTTTTGACTGAAGAAAAGAACACATGAACATTTTGGATGACACTGGGGTGAGTAAATTACCAGAAAGTGATCATTTGGAAATGGAAGTGAACTGATCCTTTAAGTTGCTCAGTTAAATGCAAAGTCAATTTTGTATGGATTGCATAACACACAAGCCTGACAAACCATCTTTTAAGGGCCTTTTTTGTCTTTTGACAGCTCTAGGTTACTATTATATGCTTTTGTTGTATAGGAAAGAAACAGCAAAGTAGTAATCAAAGGAATGTGATTTACCTTACCTTCAAATTCTGGGCGCTGTGGCCCTGGGCAATCCCTTCACCTATAAAGAGGCCTCTCTCTTTTATGCTCTCTGACCGCAGACCTGGACTCCTGAGAGAAAACAAAAGATGGAAATCTTAATTAAAGTCCATGAATCACACAGCCTTCTGTCTTTTAATGGAAGCATTCTGCAGCTCTTTCAAATGAGAGCATTTTTTAAAGATTTACAGAGCCTTTATAAGCAGCTCACAGTGAGAGAAAACATTAAAATGACCAGCGGTTTAAGGTTTCGAAAACACTTTCTCAGATTTAAACGTCGGAACAAAGCCACCGAAGAAATTAAATAGAAAAGGGCTCTGTACATTAACAAAACAAACAGTGTCTGGCTGGTATACCGGGAACTCGAAAAATATAAATAAGACATAACATTGCCAACAGCGCAGCATAAAGCCCACAGGAAATTTATATCATGACTGCCTTATTCAAGACATCTGACTGTATCCATAGAAAGACTGAATAAAATAAAGGTCAGAGACGTTCCCATGCCATCCTTTGCTATGGGTGTTGGAAACTTTTAAAAAAAACTAAAGAAATTTTCTTTCTATTTTTAGTACAAATCGCTGTTGTGTAAAACATACCCTCAGGTGGTGATTTACAGTACACTTATTAATATAACTACACAATATGGATGCACAATAGAAGGTTTGCACTTACATCACAATTTGGTCAGTTGCACAGATGCGTGGCCAATAACTGACCATTTTCAGCAGCAATAATTAGCTAAACATGCAAGTTTTGTTTGGTTCAGTGGCACTGTTTACATTCAGTGCCGCCAATATGGCAGCGTCGTGAAACGACTGTATTATGATATTATGTATAGTGATGTTATCTAGGACCCTAAAGCCACCTTTCCACTATCTCCGACAAGCGACAGACCGGAAGTCATTCATTTTCAATGGAGAGTAGTGCGGGAGCTGCGTGGAGTTCCGATCATATGCGTATGCGGAAATTTCAGATCCGATTTGAGCTGCGAATGCGTTCAAATATTTGAACTTCTGCGGCTAGACCGTATGCGCCCGCCCGACCGGATGTGATGTATTCTATTAAAAACTATGAACTTACGGTTAGAATTACCAATATTTGGATCACTTTAACACCATTCTTTAAACACTATTTCTGTAAAATGTTGCTTTAGGATAAGTATGGCAGAAATTATTATTTTATAATTATTAAATCATTATTTACGTTGATTAGCCCAATAACATCTACTATGGTTTTATTTAGGGGTCATTTGTTTTGTGACGAAACATTCATACATTGATTATATTCATTCAAATCATTAATTTTACCAAAGTGAATATGCCGAGGTAACGGTTGCTGCACGACCAGTTTGAAAGTTCTGTGCGATAGGGCTGTCAACGATTAATCGCGATTAATCGCATACAAAATAAAAGTTTAAGTTTGCCTAATATGTGTGTGTGTACTGTGTATAATTATTATGTATATATAAATACAAACACATTCATGTATATATTTAAGAAATATTTACAAGCATATGTATTTATTTTATTTTTTATTTAATTTATATTATATATAAATAAAATCATTTTGTATATTAATAACATATTTCTCATACATTTACACACATTAATTTGTGTGTATTTACATATACATAATAATTACACAGTACACACACATATATTAAGCAAACTTAAACTTTTATTTTGTATGCGATTAATCGCGATTAATCGTTGACAGCCCTACTGTGCGACCACCACTAGGGGGAGAAATGCGACAGTCGTGCCCGAATGTGGTGTGCAGTGGAAAGGCGGCTTAGGGGCCGTTCACATACTGCGTCTTTTGCGTGCTCAAGTTCGTTATTTCAAATGTAGACGCGCGGCAGCCGTGCTCACAACGGAAGCGACGCAGTCGCGACGCGATCATTTTTTTCAGGCGCGTCCGTGCCGCGTCGAGCTGAAAACATCTCAACTTTTCAGAATGCCGCGAGCGCACCGCGGGTCATGTGACAAGAACCAACCAATTAGCTTCATCCTTTACCATAACAACATTGAAAGCTCAGCCAAGATGGAGAAACAGCTGATCATAGCTGTGCAGGGATAGCCATTTTTAAATAAATTTAGTAGCAGAGCTACAGCAAGTGATTTTTAGAGCTGGAAATAGGCGTGATATGTGAACGGCCTCTTATGAGCGCGGCTGCCGCGCGTCTACATTTGAGCGTGCAAAAGACGCGATATGTGAGCGGCCCCCAAGATATCCGCGATACGGAAAACACAGACGGAATAAAAACGGAATTTACTGAATAACACGGAATGTCACAGAATTTGTCAAAGTTTAAATGAATTAATCAAAAAATCATTACACTTAAATCAAACCGCAATATGGACTAGTATCTGTAAATATTACGCCGCAAAAATACCATTTAAATGTGAATCCTGCACGTTCTGCGTGTCTCTGTTTTAATGAATGGAGCAGACAAGCGGTTTTGTTTACTACACACTAAAGCGCGCGAGACGCAGGGTTAACTTGACATTGTGCCAGATATATATTACTACTACTACTAAAATGAAACAAACATTATTTTTTAAGGTATAAACACACAACATTTCTTCCACGTTTTAATTTTAATAGCAAATTCCCCTTTGTTTGACAAAAACAAGTTTGCTTAATTTTCAATAATTAAAAGATAAATAAAATAAATGTTTTATGCCTTCATCTGATAACCAGAACATTTACATACACAACACAGAATTTCTGAGGGTAAAAAAAAAACTTTCATAAGGCTATTTTAAGAAGAAATTAAGTATGTATTTAAATAATCAGACATGCTAAAACACAGAATTTGATAACAATAAAACATGGTGAGAAAAAATAAAACATTTCATAGGGCTCTAAACATACCATTTTTGTTAAACCTTTACTAAATTGATGTGAAATTGTACACGTTTCATGATTTTAATTAGTTAGACATGCTTTTTAATTAATAAAATTGAATTTACCATTAAAACGGTATCCAGAAAAATTAAAACGCAATTTAGAAAAAAATAAAACGGAATTTGGGGAAAAAATACAACTGATTTCTTAGAACCGCCAATAATGGCTTAAAATGTAAACGTCGGCATTGGCTTGAAATGAAAGATTAGGGCTGATATGCCTTGTTGAAAAGATGAATAACTTACGTTATGCTCAGGGTGTGCCAGTGATAAGATTCTGATTAAATAATGCAGTAATTGATGTCATAAAATCTCAAGTATGTTTTGATTTGAAGGTCAGAAGCTATAGCTTACATGAAAAAAAAAAAAAAAAAAAAAATAGCCTACAGATTTACTTATTTATTACTGTGTAATATATTTTTTCAAACAGATTATGAAAACTGAATTTTTAAAAACTTAAAACAGAATTCGGAACAAAATAAAACACAATTTGAGAAAAAATAAAACACATTTCATAGGGCCCTACTATACTTTGCATCAAATAAATGCAGTCTTGGTGAGCAGAAGAAAATTCTTTAAAAAAAAAAAAACCATGAAAAACTTTTGACATCATGCTTGTGGCAGGAAGCATAAAAAAAAAGTGTTACATGACAACAATGATCAAAGACATCTGTCTGAATGTTTAGCAGCAGTGCTTTTAAGGGAAAAATAAAAACAAATTTGAACAAAAATTCTAACTAGTAAAATAAATAAATAAATCTAGACTGACATTTGCTCTGCTTCTTGGATATGCTAGTCATCCAACAAGAATTGTTGGCACAAAATTCATTTATGACAAGCAACAAACATCAGTAGACCTAGCAATTAGTTCTGATATATCGAGCTCATGCGGCCAATGTAAACTTGAATGGAGCCCACAACATAACCCAATCCAGCTCTTTTTCTCTCCACACTCAAATTTCTTCTCAATAAAAGTGAAAAAGGTTTAAAATCAATAAAAATGTAAAAAAAAAAAGAATTAAAAACAACAACAAAAGCATTTCATTCAGAATGCATCAGAGAGCCAGCTAGATTTCACAAGACCTGTCTGACATGCATTGCTTTCTCTGGCTGTCTGACATTCCCGCCAACTGATTTTTTCTTTTTTTTTTTAAGTTTTCTAAAAGCACAGAGTCAGTATTCTGCAGGTTTTACATGCAGTTTCACAAGAACGCTCAGTGGGCCGTGCATCAAAACAAGCCGTTTCAGCACTCAGACGCGGTCGGTTCTGGCTTTCCAGAAGTGAAAACGCTCCCCACCCCGCTCCAAGACAACAGCTAACAATATGCAATGACCTACTGACGGCCCTCACGATAATTCATGGAAGCCTTCAGAGGAAAAAGCATTCATTTGCAGACACGTTTTGGTTTTAATGCGCTTGCTTCATTCTTTCTCAATCACAGGCTGTTTTGTTTCCCGCTGAATCGGGTCACCATCGCTTTGACCTGAACTCTACTCCTCTTTTTGGACAGCGTGACTCCAGTATCACTGCATTCAAAAGTTATTTGGAAAAATGCTTGAAGAATGACGGAAAAGTCTCATGGCATATTCGCAGATAAGCTGAAAGATAGATGGTTAGGGTTTAATTATTACATGGCCTGAACAATGGAGTTAACCGCTGGGTTAATGTGTCACAATAAAGGTGTGTTTAGTTGAATGATATAGTCTGATATCATAAAGATTAAAACTGAGTGGGAAAAAGGAGATAATGGTGAGAAAAAAAAATAAAAAGATACAAGAAAACAACGTTTCCAGACAAATGCAATACATCTAGATAAGACTTAAATAGGTTGTTGATTTGATCTACAAAGACAAATGCCTAAACAAATGTGTTAGCATTAATTCAACACAAAGTTCAACAAAACGCACACACTAAATGAAATAAAACAAAACCCCCTTTTTTGTAAACAAAAAGAAAAGAATATAGCTGCAAGGAGTTCAAGTGCTTTAAAGGAGAAGTCCACTTCCAGAACAACAATTTACAAATGATTTACTCACCCCCTTGTCATCCAAGAGGTTCATGTAGGGTAGACGTTCAAAGAAGGGTCTTATCTAGCATAACGATCGGTTATTTTAATAAAAATAATACAATTTATATACTTTTTAATGCCAAACGCTCATCTTGTGTTACTCTGCCTGTACTGTTTTTGTTCTGGTTCATGACAGTTAGGGTATGTCAAAAAACTCCCATCTCATGTTCTCCCTCAACTTCGAAATTGTCCCATATCGCTGTTTTACCTTTTTTTGTTAAGGGTGTTTGATCTTCTTTGCATGTTTACTTAATAGCGTCGGTACTTCTGCAGCAATGTAGGATGATTTTGAAATGATTTTTGAGGATGAGGGAGAAAATACGGTCGGAGTTTTTCGACATACCCTGTCTTGAGCCAGAACACACAGAGTTCAATGAGAGAAAGGGATTTTATTTGAGAATAAAAAAGTATTTAAATTGTATTTTTTTAAAACTTAAATAACCAATTGTTTCGCTAGATAAGACTTTCCTTCCTCGGCTGGGATCGTTTACAACCACATTTGGGATCATTTGAAGCCGCATTTAAACTGCATTTTGGAAGTTCAAAATCAGGGCACCATATCAGTCCATTATATGAAGAAAAATGCAGAAATGTTTTCCTCAAAAAACAATTTCTTTACGACTGAAGAAAGAAAGACATGAACATCTTTGATGACAAGGGGGTGAGTAAATAATATGTGAATCTTTGTTTTGGAAGTGGACTTCTCCTTTAAAGCGTGTAACCAAATATGGAAAAAGAAAGTCATTTAGCAAGCCTGTAACCACCTAAATTATAGTGCCAGCTGTGGTCTGATCTCCTTAAAACTTTGCATGCTTGTTTAGAATCACATGTCGCATGTGCTCAGCTTTTGTGAAGTTTTGAATTTTCCTTTAGGCTTTATAGGATTTTGGGTAAATTTGGACTGGGCCCTTTTCTAAACGACCCTGTTATAGCTTACCAAAGGGTACATTTCAAGGTTTTTTTTTTTGATAGTTATTGACCTAGAGTCTCCAGAGAGTTGTACTACAGTGTTTTTTTTCCCAGAATCCAGGACTAGTTCGCAAAAAGTAGGTTTTTGACATGCTCTCAATCATTTAACAAACGATTTGATTGACAGAGGTCGTTCTAGAGGTTCTATCGTATGATACAAATATCGCGCATATTTGCGAAAAACAGTGTGATGTACAATCGTTTACAGCCTTGAAAATACGATATTTGTCCCCAGTGGCCAATTTCTTTCAAATTTCTCCCAGACCTTTGGGGCTGTGAGATGAACAGGCCCACCAAGTTTCATTACGATCAGACTTTGTTAACCTGGTCTAACAGGCTCATCGCCCAATGACGGCCATGTTTTTTGAGATACGCAAATATCCTTATAGACACTTGTGGCACGTTGGACCAAGACCTTGCACAGCAGTTTTCATGTAGAAAGGACAAATGGTTGCACAGTTATAGCCATTTATATGTTTTTCACCCTTCGTACAGCGCCACCAAGTGGCCAAGCTCAGCGATTTTTTTCCTGTGACTTTAAATTGAGCTCTTACATAAGTGTTCTGAGTTTAGTGGAGATATCTCATTCTATTCAGGAGTTATAGGCATTTTAGTAAAAGCAGCCCTGCCCCTTTCGAACGTTTTGAAGCCCCTTTACAACAGTAGTCGAAAAGTTCAACTTTTTTTGATAATTATTGATATTCACTCTCCAGAGAATCTTTCTGCATTGGTTTGATTCCGATCGGGCGAAAAACCTAGAATTAGTTAGCAAAAGTAAGTTTTTCGAAAAATGCCAAATAACTGAATTTCGCCAGGTTCAAGATCGAATCTGAGGTGTGCGTTTTTTTCCGGTGTGCGCTAAGGGTTCCAATAACAAAACACTTGAGCTTGCGACTGGTGGTTTAGTTAGTACTTTTGTTCACTGTAGCTCCCCGGTCAGGCCGATTGGGGTGCGAGTACTACCATCACTCCAAGTTTCAAGTTTCTACAACGTACAGTTTGGTCTGCATGATCAGTTTTACAATAGCATGTAGCGCTGAAACCCTTTCTCATTAGTTTATCTTATCGATCAACATCGTACATAAATCATTTTATAATGAGATCATTGACATTGCTTTGTGGATGACGTGTCAATTTTGAACACTGAACCAAAACATCCTATAAAACCCTTAAAATGCAATAAAACCTCATAAACATTGTGGCAGTACCATAGTACAGTGATGACACCAAATACATATCACAGTACTGAATGATTACCACAATATTCATATAAAAATGTCATGAGGTACTTCAAATAATATTAATTTTACCAAGGCCTTTTTTACCGTATTCTTTAATATTTTGACAGGTTGAAGTTTGAAGAACTTAAAAATTGTTTTTGTTGACTTACAGAAGATGTAAAAGAGCGCATAATAATACTGAATTTACAGTAGAACCTGTAATAAAAAAAAAAAAAAAAAAAAAAAAACATTTTAGATATATATCTAATATATATATATACATATATATATACACATATACATACATATATACACACTACCGTTCAAAAGTTTGGGGTCAGTACATTTTTATTGTTTCTTTTTTTTTTTTTTTAAGAAATTAATACTTTTATTCACCAAGGATGTATTAAGTTAATAATTAAAAGTTTATTAAAAGTTAATAATAAATAATTTACATTGTTATAAAATATTTATATTTTGAATAAACACTGTACTTTTTAAACTTGTTATTCATGAAAGAATCCTGGAGAAAAAAAAAAAAAAAAAAATCACAGGTTCCAAAAAATATTTGGCAGCACAACTGTTGATATTATCCAACACTGATCATTCTAATAATAAATCCGCATATTAGAATAATTTCTGAAGGATCATGTGACACTTAAGACTTAAGACTGGAGTAACAGCTGATAAAAATTCAGCTTTTCATCACAGGAATAAATTCTATTTTAAAGTATGTTAAAATAAAAAACATTATTTTATATTGTAAAAACATTTTGCAATATTACTGTTTTTTTTCTATATTTTTAATCAAATAAATGCAGCCTTGATGAGCATAAGAGACTTCTTTAAAGACTATTACAAGTCTTACTGACCCCAAACTTTTGAACGGTAGTGTATATATATCTTGGTAGAAACTATGGTATTTTTAAAGGAAATACTAAAAGATCATCCAGTTTTACTATGATACTGGAATAAGTGCATCTGGTTTTCACTGAACAGTTTCATTCAGGTCAGAACATGTGTCTTTCAGGTCTGCAATCATGCATTAAATGCTAGCTTTAATATTCAAAATAATTAATAGGAAATGTGCTTCAAAGTCCTCTAATACGCTTACTGAAAAGCTCGGCTAACTCTAAAAAGCATTTGAAAAAATACTGAATCTCAAACACCAGGGCAAAGCAGCTTGACTCTCAGCTGGACGAGTGGTTCACTAATTCATGGGCACATTTTTGCTGTCATTCGGGACCCAGAGAACAACAAATGTGTGCTTTTCTCATGCATTTTTGAACTGATTCTTCTGTAGTCAAGGGCGGCGCAGAAAAAAATAAATCCTCTAATCCGATCGCGGGCAATAACTCGGGTCAAAAAAGTATGATCAAAGTAGTGAAAGAAAGAAAGAAGGACAACCTCTTTACACTTCAAAGTTCTTGACCATGAGACATTCTCACAGCATGTTATACAACTGTGACGGTCAGATGTTTAACAAATATAGTTGATTTTCACACTCTGAATTCAGGTTTAGCATCTACAAGTGTTTAATTAAAAATGAATTTATTCACATTATAATATTTAAAGCCACTGCCAGATAAATAAAAACAAGCGTACCTGGATATTTGTCTTGTCTTCTAGGAATTATCCAGTTAAGTGCCTAATTGATAAGTCCAAAACTGAAATTTCAAACGCATGCCATGACTCTTTCATGCAAGATATCAGGCTTTTATCGTACTATGCTTGACTTTATAGCTGAGAATGATGGCATCGGTCCATTTAGTAAGAGTGGAGGAGGGGTAAAAAAAGAGAGATTCCCATTGAGAAAGAGGTGTTCTTAAGTGGAGGTGGGTAGAAATAAAAACAAAAAGATCAAACGCAAAAAGGGAGCAGAGCTTGGCCACATGGTGTTGGATTGGCAACTCCCACTGTCAATGCCGGTTTGAGAAAAAAAAACAAACAAAACTATGGACCTTTAACAGATTATGATTTTATAGATAAGTACTGCAGCCTGGAGTAAATTACCCATCATAAAAGTTCATGATCTTAGGTGGGGTAAACAACCTTTATCAATCCGGAAAAATAATAAAAGTTAAACAAGGACACAAATGAAGTGTTAGTACACTAACAAGAAAGAGAATTCAGATAAATAAAAAAAATAAAAAATCTTTTAAACTCTCTTACATGTGGCATACTTACTGAAATAAAATTATATATATATATATATATATATATATATATATATATATATATATATATATATATATATATATATATATATATATATAGACATTCTGATTAAACTATAATGATATACAATAAATGATATAAAATAAATTAAAATTATGCCTGTTGCATACTTAATAAAACAAAGTGTTAAAAAGTTAAATTGAATAATTACAATCAGATTCTGTTATGCATTCTGATTAAAAATGAAATAAAATAAAAATTTCTAGACTGTCTTACATTAGGCATTCTGATTAAAATATAACAAAATACATAAAAATAAAATTAAAATCATGCCAGATGCTTATTGAAAAAATAATAATAATAATAAAAAAATAAATAAATTAAATAATTACAATCAGACTCTTATGCATTCTAATTTAAAAAAAAAAGTTTAATAAAATCTATGCTGTCAGACTCTCTTACACAAGGCATTCTGATTAAAATATAATAATATAAAATAAATACATAAATAAATAAATAAAATTAAAATAGTGTCTAAGGCATACTTATTGAAATAAAATGTAAAAATTAAGTTAAATTAAATCAAATAATTACAGTTAGACTCCGCTATGCATTCTGATTAAAAGAAAAAAAATAAATAAATAAATTAAAATAAACTAAAATTAAAATCTAGCTTTCAGGCTCTCTGCCTGAAAAAAAAAAATAATAATAAAAAAAAAAATAAAATAAAATAAAATAAAATAAAATAAAATAAAATAAAAATCTGATTCTGTAATGCATTCTGACTAAAATAAAAAATAAATAAAATAAAATAAAATAATAAAAAAATAAAAATCTAGCTCTTATACTCTTTTACTTTAGGCATTCTGACTGAAATAAAGTAACAAAATTGATTTAAATTAAATTAAAGCTTAAATCTAGCTTTCAGGCTCTTTTGCCTGAAACTTACTACTTCTTGAAACAAAATTAAAAATTAAAGTTAAATTAAATGAAATTAAGTTGTTATGTTGTTATGCATTCTGATTAAAATAAAATAAAAATAAAATAAAAATCTAGATTTCAGGCTGGCTTGCCTGAAGCATACATTAAATTGAAGTGAAATTAATAAATTAAGTTAAATTAAATAAAATAATTACAAACAGTTATGCATTCTGAATAAAATAAAAAAAAGAAAAAAAGAAAAAAAAAAAGAAAAATCTATCTGTCAGACTCTTACTCTGATTTAAAAATAAATAAAAAATTTAATTAAATTAAAATTAAAATAAATTAAATAATTACAATTATACTCTTATGCAATTTGATTAAAAATAAAATAAAATAAAAATATCTAGCTGTCGGACTATCTTACTTTAGGCATTCAGACTGAAAAAAGCCAAAATGCTAACTGGTTCAAACTTATCTCACAGTTTCTCTTGAAGTCTTGTTTCTCATCCCTTTTGGCTGCAATCTGTAGTTTTGGTTCACACTTTGGTCTTAAATTCTACATTAGTTACTATTTTAATCCAGTGTCTTTTATCGCACCTCCCATGAACAGTCAGTTTTTCGTGGGACTTGTTTTAGGTAAACCGCACACGGACAGCTAGAAAGATCTTGTCCATTCCACTGCCGTCGAGGATTTTGAGAGCAAACACTCAGAAAGCTGCACAAGGGACTTGCACCATGTTACGATATGTCACACGCCGGCTCTGATTCAACACTGGCAGACTTTCTGTCATACGCTGTTGTCTTAGAGCGCGTTTGCTAAAAGTATTCTGTGAGTAATCTTGGCATCACCTCAAAGCTCTTCGGGACATGACAGCAAAACCGCACAGACAAACTTCTGAATGCCAGTTTGTCCATGTCGCTGTCAGTCACTTTGTTCGTGGTGATCCCCTTTTAGCTCTACGCCGATCGTATCTCTTTGCTAAAGATTCACCAACATTTAATGCTTTTGAACCATGCAAATCATAATATTTACACTCCACAAAAGTGTTGCAATATTTGAAAGCCGTTGTGAACCCTCCTGCCCCTTATAAACCACATCTTAACAACATACATCAGTGTCTGACTAGTTGCGGCCTACACTTGACCTCTGCAGTCAGATTAAAAAAAAAAAAAAAAAACACACACACACTTTTTTCTCCTAAATGATGATTTTTTTTTTCTCTTATACTACCACTTAAAAATTTGGGGTCAGTTTTTTTTAAAGAATGCTCACCAAAGCTACATTTATTAATCAAAAAATACAGTAATAATTGTAATTTTTTGTGAAATATTAGCACATTTAAATATAACAGTTTACATTTAAACTTTTTAAAACATTCTTTGATGAGCAGCAATTGTTTAACATAGAATGTTTTGTAACATTTTTAAATGTCTTTACTATCTTTTGCTCAATTTAATGCATCCTAGATAAAGAAAACGATTAATTCCTGTCTCAAACAAAAAACCTGACACCAAACTTTAAAACAAATGTACTCAAACTGATACCTTCAACCCTCTAGACTAAGCAAAAGATGTGTAAAAACGTCCACGTTTTGTACTTAAACAGGTTTTAAACTGCGATCATATAAATGTATGCATGAACGAGACTTCACACAACTTCAATCCGACATCAACATGCAGAGACAGATTATTTGAAGCAAATCCAAAGTTCGACTGTTGCAACTCCTCAACAACTTATAATTTTGCGTGAGACATGTTTGTGCTTAGAATCGACATGCAGGGAATGACTGACATAGTGAGGCGCACTGAGATGCATGCATTTAACAGTGATGTGCATCTCTAGAGAAAGATCTTAAAGCTAGAAGACATAAAGAGGGCCAAAACGAATCACTACTAAAGTTAGCCAATCATTAAAAAAAACACCTAAGAAGCTAATGGAAAATTATGTACTGACTGTACTTGGAGTCAAAACTTAGTACAAAAGTACAAAGTACAAAAACTTAAAATGATTAAAAAGCAGCTGCAAAACATCAACTAGTCAGAAACAGTATGTCTTAAGAATGTAAAACGTGGAGCTGAACATTAAGTTTTAAGGTAAATTATAGAAACACACCCTACTGTTAAAAGGTTAAGGATAATTAAATTGTTTAATATTTTAGGCTGCATAAATAAAAAAAAATAAAGTAAAAATAGTAATACTGTGAAATATTATTGCCACTTAAATTCTTCTATTTTAACATTTTAAAACTACCAGTCAAAAGTTTTTGAACAGTAAGATTTTAAATGTTTTTTAAAAGTCTCTTCTGCTCACCAAGCCTGCATTAATTTGATTCAAAGTACAGTAAAAACTGTAAAATTCTGAAATATTTTAACTACTTAAAATAACTGTTTTCACTTCGAATATATTTTAAAATGTAATTTATTGCTGTGATTTCAAAGCTGAATTTTTAGCATTATTACTTCAGTCACATGATCCTTCAGAAATCATTCTAATATTCTGATTTGCTGCTCTACAAAATATTTAATATAATTACTATGTTGAAAACAGCATTTTTTCAGATTTCTTTGATTAATAGAAAGATCAAAAGAACAGCATTTATCTGAATTTAAAATCTTTATAACATTATAAATGTCTATCATCACTTTTGATCAATGCCAAGCATCCTTGCTAAATAAAAGTATTAATTTCTTTCTCAAAAAAAACCATACTGACTCCAAGCTTTTAAATAGTTTAGTGTATTGCTACAAAAGTTTTTATTTCAGATAAATGCTGATCCTTGGATCTTCGTATTCATCAAAGAAACCTGGGGAAAAAAAATGTACTCAACTGTTTTAAATATTGATCATAAAAAAAAATGTTTTTTGAATAGCAAATCGACATATTAGAATAATTTCCGAAGGATCATGTGACACTGAAGACTGGAGTAATGATGTAAATGTAGCTTTGATCACAGGAATAAATTACATTTTAAAATATATTCAAATAGAAAGCAGTTATTTTAAATAGTAAAAATATTTCACAATATTACCGTTTTTCTGTATTTTGAATCAAATAAATGCAGGCTTGGTGAGCAAAAGAGACTTCTTTAAAACATTAAAAATCTTTCAGGTAGTATAAAAGATCTCTGAAAGAACTGAAAAGAATATAGTTTCAATATTTTAACATTTAATATCTCCTGCCACATCTTAACACGCCAGCTACCCCACCAGACGTTAACGTCGGGTTTAAGACAATAATTAATTAAACATTTAATTACAAGTTCTGTCAGCAAAGTGTTAGCCTGGGGTAAATAAACAAACAAAACACACAGGTTCAAGAAACTGATTTCACCCCAAAATAACATAAAACATCAGCATAGCTCATAACAGCATAACAAATCAACCAACATGGCTTCAACAGATTTTTTGCCATTTTAAGAAGCTAAAATTACACATTTAAATTCACTACAAATGAATGTGAATTGAAAGTTAAAATATACACTAAAATTGTTTCATTTGTACAACATTTTGTGGAACACAAAGGCGATGCCAGAATGACCACTCCAGTCCCCTATCACTTTCACTGTATGACAAAACGATGCAATTCAAGTGAATGGTGACTGATGCTGTCAGTCCCTCACAATCTGAATAACATCTCCATTTGAGTTAATTTAAAGAAACAATGTCATACAGGTTTAGAAGGACATGAGGCTGAATAAATAATGACAGAAAAGGTATTTTGGGTAAACTATCTCTTTAAACCACGCCGCTTGATGCAAAGCATAAAATGAAGTAATATTCAAAGTACACACAGGCTACTCCACTACAGATCACAACAGCAATACCGACTAAACAGACCCATATAAATCAATATATCAATCACTACAGCGTTATAAAACACTATCTAGTTAATTTCAGTCATTTAGTGATAAAACAAAACCCGTAAACTGACCGAGGACACACGGGGAAGAAATACAGGCAGCCATGACTTCATACTGACACATCAATGAAGAGAACCGCGCGTGTGTTTGTGCGCGCGTGTGAGCGAGCGAGCGCGCGGTCGTGTGTATATCTGTGTGTTCTAAAATCGCACTCACCCAGAACCACCGGGAACGAGGATCACCTCTGGGTCATGATGAGAGCGCTAGGATCGCGGACAAAGAGACGCGGGGCTGAGCTCGTGTGTACTGCTGACAGCAGATGAGAGTGTGTAAATCTACCAGACTGCCTAGTTCTGCCTCAGCATGTACAGGAAGTGATGCAGAGGATATGAGGTCACCGTGGAACTGCGTCAGGTGCGTGTGAGCGCGCGCTACAGGGCCATCTGGCTCTGAACCAGACCGCTTTGCTTTGAACAAAAACGGCAAGAGGCTATTAGAGCATTAAATGTACATGATTAAATCGTTTGCAATTACCACTTTTTTATAAGTGGCATCCTTCTTCTTCTCATATATATATATATATATGTGTGTGTGTGTGTGTGTGTGTGTGTATATATATATATATATATATATTATATATATGACCTTGGACCACAAAACCAGTCATAAGGGTCAATTTTCTGAAATTGAGATTTATACGTCATCTGAAATCTGAATAAATAAGTTTTTAATTGATGTATGGTTTGTTAGGATAGGACAATATTTGGCTGAAATACAACTTTTTGAGAATCTGGAATCTGAGAGTGCAAAAAATCAAAATATTGAGAAAATCGCCTTTAAAGTTGTGCAAATTAGGTGCTTAGCAATGCATATTACTAATCAAAAATTAAGCTTTGCTATATTTACAGTAGAAAATTTACAAAATATCTTCATGGAACATGATCTTTAGTTAATATCCTAATGATTTTTGGCATAAAAGAAAAATCGATAATTTTGACCCATACAGTGTATTGTTGGCTATTGCTACAAATACATCTGTGCTACTTAAGACTGGTTTTGTGGTCCAGGGTCATATATGTATATATATATATATATATATATACATACTAACATACACTACCAGTCAAAAGTTTTTGAACAGTAATATTTATAAAGAAGTCTCTTCTGCTCACCAAGCCTGCATTTATTTAATCCAAAATACAGCAAAAGCAGTAATATTTGGAAATATTTTGAAATATTTTTACTATTTAAAATAAGTGTTTTCACTTAAAATATATTTTAAAATGTAATTAATTCCTGTGATTTCAAAGCTGATTTTTTTGCATTATTACTCCAGTCACATGAACCTTCAGAAATCATTCTAATATTCTGATTTGCCGCTCAAAACATTTATTATTATTATTATTGCGTTGAAAACAGCCGAGTATAATTTTTTCAGGGTTCTTTTGTGTTCAGAAGAACAGCATTTATCTGTAATATTATAAATGACTTTATCATCACTTTTGATCAATTTAAAGCATCCTTGCTAAATAAAAATATTGATTTCTATCATTTCTTTCCCCCCTAAAAAATAAAATAAAAATTATACTGACTTCAAGCTTTTGAATGGTATAGTGTATGATGTTACAAAAGTTTTTTATTTTAAATAAATGCTGATCGCTGGATCTTTCTATTCATCAAAGAATCCTAAAAAAAATGTTCTCAATTTTTAAATATTGATGATGATAATAATAATAATAAAAACAGCAAATCAGCACATTAGAATGATTTCTGAAGGATCATGTGAAATTGAAAACTGGAGTAATGATGCTGAAAATGTAGCTTTAATCACAGAAATAAATTATATTTTAAAATATATTCAAATAGAAAGCAATTATTTTATAGTAGAAGCATTTTAAAAAACATTAAAAATCTTACTGTTCAAAAACTTTTGACTGGAAGTATATATATATATATATGTATGTATTGGAGTAAAACATGTGACAACTTGCCCCAGGTCCCCCCTGTTGCATTCTGATTCTGATGTGAGAAGGACATGTATTTCCAATATTTTTATATCTCAGATCTTCTGATCTGTTCATTTGATGGTTAATTTCAAAGCATAATTTCAAACTCCTCCTGTGGAATGTTGCAAGAAGTCTTTTGTGGGTTCTTCTGTGTGACATTCAGGATATGACATCACCACAGAGTCATGTGACCGACTTGAGCTAATCCTTATTGACACTGAGAGAGTGACCCTAAGAAATATCTAATCATACATGCTATACTGCATTAACATGCCATGCATACTCATAAACAGTGACAGGGCTTTATTATATTCAGATAACATACAAACCCTCCTCTTTTTCTGTATGTGCTCGTCTCTACTCCCAAGATTAGTTTACTGTCTTTACACCTTATTTTAGAGTCACAGCAATGCACTACCTGCTCTAAAATCAATATGATGTGCAATATGTGATAAGTCAAAGTGGTGAGTAAGGAAAAGTGAAATCATGCAATGATATAAGACGCTGTATTGTTTTACAGAGGGGTTGTGTTACATAAGAATGAGTTGTCTAGCTGTCTATTTGTCTATTCAAAGGTCAATCTAACCTGTCAGACCTGCCATTTTGAAAGTTAAAATGAGATCTAAATAGTAGCTGCTCTTGTATAATTTATATTGAGGATGTGATGAGACTGATAATGTGACATGATGTTGGAGATCTTGTGTTTGTAGGATGTGATAAAACCACAAGCTTTGAAACCGAAACGATCCCTTCAAAACCACACAGGAAACGGTTGAAGTGTAGCATTGTGACGTTCTGATTGTCTTTTTTTTCCAAGTAAGAACTTAGACAAGGCCTGAGTTTAAATTTGAACTTACACCACCTCATTCTGCCCCCTCGTAGCGAGTTCAAGATGACGTACGTTCCAATCCAAAAGTAGAACAAGATTGCTCGCACATAACCGCAGATTCAGATGTTCTAGTCCGTGCTTGGAGTCCGATGTGCAAACAGAATTCCACCTATTTAAACAAAGTGGACAGTTTGCTTTCATTTCTCCAAGTTCAAGGGGGTGGGAAGGATTAACTAGAAACTCAGGCCCCGTACAGGCAGGCCGCTCGCTGACGCCCAGGCCGAGTTCAGTGACATCAGAGAGGAGCACTATCCACGGCCTGTTACGTCAGAGGGTCTGTGAAATGATGGATCAGCAGTCTGAGTGCACATCTGTGTCAAAGAGCAAATAGAACCTGCTGTGAGGGTTTTGTCATGCACAGAACCCACAGAGGAAAATAAGATTAAAACAAAGATTGGAAGAACAAATGAAGCTTTGGATTTTAAAAAATGGATTAAGTCTAGAAGATGAAAAAAATATAAATAAATAAAAATGTTACTGAAAGTTATGCAAATTTAGCTTAAAAGAAATAGTTCACCTAGAAATCCTAAATTCTTCACCTTAATGTCATTCCAAACAGGTTTTACAATTAAAGGAACACTCCACTTTTTTGAAAATAGGCTTATTTTCCAACTCCCCTAGAGTTAAAAAGTTGAGTTCTACCGTTTTCGAATCCATTCAGCCGATCTCCGGATCTGGCGGTAGCACTTTTAGCATAGCTTAGCATAGACCATTGAATCCGATTAGACCGTTAGCATCTCGCTCAAAAATGACCAAGGACTTTCAATATTTTTCCTGTTTAAAACTTGACTCTTCTGTAGTTATATTGTATCGTCTTTACAAAGACGGACGATAAATGAAAAGTTGCAATTTTCTAGGTCGCAACTTTTCATTTTTTCGTCTGTCTTTGTACATGATGTAACTACAGAAGAGTCAAGTTTTAAATAGTAAAAATATTGTCATTATATATGGTCATTTTTGTGCGAGATGTTAATGGTCTAATCAGTTTCAATGATCTATGCTGTTATGCTAAAAGTGCTACCGCCAGACCCGGAGATCGGCTGAATGGATTCGAAAACTGTAAAACTCAACTGTTTAATTCTAGGGGAGTTGGACAATGAGCCTATTTTCAAAAAATATATAATATAATATAAATATTACATAAACTTGACAACATTTTGCATTGATGCAACAAAATGACTGGAAATAAATAAAAACTTCAAGTGAACTAAAAATAAAATGAAATTTCAAAACAGGAGAACAGAGATATTTTTAAAGGCAGTGGGGTCCAAACAACTTCAGACCCCTTTAGCTTTCATTCAATACCTTAAAAATAATGATAATAAAATAAATTAAACAAAGAAAGATATACAGGTTTGAAAAGATGTGAGGTTGAGTAAATTAGCAAGATAAATAAATCTGCACTTTTTAGCATGAATCTACAAAATGTAACAAAATTTGGTCTGGTGACCAAAACAATGAACGAACAAAAAGTGGAAAAAGTATATAATAATAATTAATAATAATAATAATAGTGCAGTGGTGTTCTGAAAAGAGGAGGCCTCACATTGTTTACATTATTATTATTATTATTATTATTATTATTAAATGTATACTGATTTGCTGTTCAAGAAACATTTTTTATAATTATTATCATCAATATTTCAAACAGTTGAGTAATTTTTTTTTCAGGATTCTTTGGTGAACAGACAAATCCAAAGATCAGCATCAATCTGAAATAAAAAGCTGTTGTGCTTTAAACTGATCAATTATTGATGATAAAGACATACATAATGTTACAAAAGATTTCTATTTCAGATAAATGCTGTTCTTCTGAACTTTCAACATCATAACAACAACAACAACAACAACAGTTTTTGAGCAGCAAATCAGAATATTAGAATGATTTCTGAAGAATAATGTGACAGGAGTAATGATGCAAAAAAAATAAGCTTTGAAATCACAAAATAAATTACATTTTAAAATATATTCAAATAGAAAACAGTTATTTAAAATAGTAAAAACTGCTTTTGCTATAAAAGCAAGCTTGGTGAGTAAAGTCTTGGTGAGAGTTTAAACATTAAAAATCTTACTGTTCAAAAACGTGACTGGTAGTGTATGTCCCAGTCACATTTTCCTGGTTAAATAAACATTACCTATACACTACCAGAATAAAAATATATTTTGTATTTTTACATTAACAATGTAATTAATAGGCTAGTTTAGTGTTTTAAGCATTTTACATTTATTCCAAAATAATAACTGAAAGCAATAATTTAAACCATATTTTATTTACAATGTTCTGTTCTTTTTCATCATAAACTTATTCTCGGATCATCAGTCATCAGAGCTCGGTAAACAATGGCCACAGACAGATGTCCTACCTTTAATTTTAACAAGCTGATTGCTCACTAAATATACCCCACGTATCATGTTTTCAGGCTATTTTAAGTTTGATTTTGACTTTTGACTTGAGTTTTCCGCAAATAAACGGTTAACCGTTAACTGTTAACGCGGAACTCGCACAAACACAGGAAGCGGGATTTAGCGCATGAACCAATCACAGCCGAGCATAAAAAGTCCTAGCCAATCATATCGCAATGACTCTCACCTGACTTTCCCCCATTCGTTCTAAAACTCTCAGAGCTCAGGGGAGACGAGACGAGAGACGCGGATTCCCGGTGTAACGTTGCCTGTTGGTGTCGCTGTTGGACAGTTTTACTTAAAAAAAAAAACAAAAACAAAAACGTGGGAATAATACACTTTTTGTCATATTTTGTAATATTTGTGTTGTTTGAATTTTTTCCTCTCATCCAATTTTTTGGGGAGACACTGGCTTCCTTGCCTCCACAGAGGTAACACCCTTGATATATAATACAAACACACACACAAATTTAGCAAGTCTGGAAAAATAAAAAGATAAAGTATGAACAATAACAGTAAGGATAACACTAATTCTAATAAAATCTGCCAGAAATTTGTGAACGACAGATGAAATGGCAGATTCTGTGTAGGTCTTACTCATCATTCACATCCCTGACGCAAAGCCACCAAGACAAGAAATGTCTGTCAACAACTAATGTTCTCAACATACTCTAATCAACACATTGTCTTGCTATCGTGCTTTGAGGAAGTCTAAAATCCATCTGTTAAACCCGAATGACTGTGATACAAAGAGCATGGGAGGCAAAGTCACAAGCCAAGTCTGGATACCAGCGAAGATGCTGAAAACACTTATAGTCTCTTCCACGCCTTATCTCGGGCTGCTGGGCCGTGTCCAGTCCAGCTCAAATAAACCGGCAGAAACTATCAAAATAAAGGAAGTGACCTCCCGACCTGGCGAGCCTGCAAAAGGGTGATATTGTTTTTATTAGGGCAGTCAATGTGACACCTCCCTTCATTTGTCAGTGTTCTGTATCGTCTATGAAAACGACAGGACCGATAAGGCTTTAAGAGCCATCCCATTAATCAACAGCATGGCTCTAGAGAGGAAAGGGGACGACAATGGAAAAAGTCGTCAGCGTGAATGACAGGGAAGTGCCGGGAGCCTTAGTCGCCGTGAGGGAAGGACACAAGCGATCGGCCTTCTAAAGCTGGTAACAATAGGTTCTGAGGTACAGTATGAAAATAAACTGTCACATTAACTCTAATGTGATGTCAGTGATTACAAAAATAGCTATACACTCAGTATATGAACATGACATTCAGTTTTACACTGCTTTATTAAACTTCAAATAGACTCAAATCAACATAATGCAAGGTAATGCAAACATTCAGCCAAGGTTTACTTGTCTGATTGTGTGGATTGGAACTTTTCCGCTAGCTGTGCGCGGTTGCAGAGGCAGACGTGAGAACCGGGTCTGCCGGTTGACTTTGAAATCGAACCTCCTGGCAACTCCTGGAGAGGGAACGCCTCTGCTTTCTGCAGACTTTCAGGAGCTTCCTCTACTGGGATCCACGGCGGTTTTGTTTCTTCAAAATCCCACTTGATAAATCACAGAAAAAAAAAAATTAGAATATGAATGATAAGAATGAATAAATATAGGAATAACATTACACTTTATTAACAATGATGCAAACTTTCAAGCAAACAAACAAAAAAGGACCCACCAAAAAATGTATTTAAAAATAATAAAAAAATTAAATAAAGTAATAATCCGCATATAATGTAATTTAATAAATAAAACAAATTTCATAAATAATACATATAGTTAAATACATTCATTTCATTTAAGTAATTTAATAAAGACAAATAAATACAATTAATGTATAATTTATTTAATAAAAAAATGCATTTAATTAATACATTTAATGATTAAATAATTTAATAAAATGCATTTAATAAATATATTAATCATTTATAAATAAAATTCCTTTAAGTAATTTAATAAACACAAATAAAAACATTTAATGAATAATTAATTTAATAAATTTAAATGCATTTAATAAATACATTTAATAATTTATATAATAAATAAAATGCATTTGATAAATAATTTAATAAGTAATTTAAAACACAAATAAATACATTTAATGAATAATTTATGTGATAAAATGCATTTCATAAATAATGTAATAAATGTACAAATCATTTAATAAAATTCATTTAAGTCATTTAATAAATACAAATACATACATATAATAATTTAATAAATAAAAATAAAAATAAAATGCATTTAATGAATACATTTAATGATTAAATCATTTAATTAATAAAATGCATTTCATAAATAATTTAACAAAAATATAAATCATTTAATCTTTTAAGTAATTTAATAAATACAACTAAATACATTTAATGAATACTTTATTTAATAAAGTTAAATAAACAAATAATATGATAAATTAAATCAAATGCATATATATATATATATCTCATTTAATAAAATTCATTTAATTTAATAAATAAAATGCATTTTTGTGAATGAATTAATAAATAAATCATTTAATAAATAAAATTCCTTTAAGTAATTTAATAAATAAATACATTTAATGTATAATTAATCTAATAAGCAAAATGCATTTCATAATAATAATAGAATAAATTTAATAAATACATTTAATGAATTATTTAATAAAAATTAAATAAAGTGCATTTAATAAATGATTTAACCATTTAATCATGTAATTAATATATTTAATGAATAATTTGTTTAATAAGTACATTTCTTTTAATAAGTAATTTAACAAATTGTTAAGTAATAATAATGAACAATAAGTACTAAATCATACTGAATGAACAAATTTTAGAAATAAAAAAAAATTAATTCTATTTATGCGTTACACCCAGAACAAAGAAACTCATATGGGTTTGAAACGAGATGAGGTTGTGAGCATGATAATTTGGGGTGAGTAAATTTTTACTTTTGGGCTAAACTACTACTTTACGTCTCAAACATCTGCACAGGAATGTTTAGTTACTCATAGGCACGGACACAAACAACCCCTCCTCGAAGACCAAGGTTAAGAAAACCCTTCGGCCCGTCCACTGTTCTCCACACATCGGGCGGCGCGACAGACCCGCTCTTAAAATAGCAGAGCAGAGGGCCAATTCTCCTGTAGACTGAACAAGCATTTTGTACCACTTCCGATGCAGAAAAGGTCCTGCCCTGTTCCTTTATTATAGATCTTTAACAGCAGAACAATCAAACAACAACAAGAACTTTTGGAACACCAAGCCCAGCTTTCTCCTTTTCAACTGCTTACAGTAAATGACACAATCGAATGGAATGGCAAGAATCTCCCATTTCGATTTGTCATAGTTCTGCTGAAAAATGCTCAGAAACCATTTTTATCTCATGATGATACTGATGTTTCATTACTTTGTTCAACTCTCACAGCTAGTTATGAATTTTTATACAACAAATATTACTTATCTTACAATTCCAGCTGGAGACTAATACTAGTGGTTTAAAAATTAAACAGTTTACCTATAATAACAGAAATCATACACATTCATCACTGCTCTTGACATGAAGAAAGATGTCATGTTCTGAACTCTGAGCTGTCCTTTATCACACACAGTGTTTGAGGAGGTTCACATGCTTAGCTTTTTCCTGTTTAGTGAATAAAACAAAGTTCAATTGTTTTCGCCCAGGGCGATTTGCCTTTGTTTTAGATTAAATGACATCCTCAATCACTTGGCATTCTCAAAAGCCACTTAGAGAGCCAAGAAAGGACTAGACGGCAACACACCAACATTTTCAGCAATACTGTAACGTACAATTTATATTGAGGCGATGTATTGAGTGATTAGATTATATAAACCATTTTCTTTCAGATGAGCGTGCAAGCAGTATGTTGAATAGATACTCTAGATAAATTCTTTAAAAAAGGCTGACAAGACATCCAAACACATTAATTTTACATATTTTAAATGCGATTTGTTTCAAGTCACCTTTTGTCTTTAGAACTCTGCTACCATCTACCCTTACAAAATAGTACTGCAGCGTCCAATTATTATGAGATGTTTGTTAGGTTTATGAAAACAAATTCCATAATATATATAAAAATATATATACATAATATAATATAATACACTGACCAAATTATAAACGCAACACTTTTGTTTTTGCCCCCATTTTTCATGAGCTGAACTCAAAGATCTAAGACTTTTTCTATGTACACAAAAGGTCTATTTCTCTCAAATATTGTTCACAAATCTGTCTAAATCTGTGTTAGCGAGCACTTCTCTTTTGCTGAGATAATCCATCCACCTCACAGGCGTGACATATCAAGACAGCATGATTATTGCACAGGTGTGCCTTAGGCTGGCCACAATAAAAGGCCACTATAAAATGTGCAGTTTTATCACACAGCACAATGCCACAGATGTTGCACGTTTTGAGGGAGTGTGCAATTGGCATGCTGACTGCAGGAATGTCCACCAGAGCTGTTGTCCATAAATTGAACGTTCATTTCTCTACCATAAACCGTCTCCAAAGGCATTTCGGAGAATTGTACAGTACATCCAACCGGCCTCACAACCACAGACCACGTGTAACCACAACCAGCCCAGGACCTCCACATCCAGCACCTCCAAGATCATCTGAGACCAGACACCCGGACAGCTGCTGCAACAATCGGTTTGCATAACCAAAGAATTTCTGCACAAACTGTCAGAAACCATCTCAGGGAAGCTCATCTGCATGCTCGTCGTCCTCATCAGGGTCTCGACCTAACTGCAGTTCGTCGTTGTAACCGACTTGAGTGGGCAAATGCTCACATTCGATGGCGTCTGGCACTCTGGAGAGGTGTTCTCTTCACGGATGAATCCCGGTTTTCACTGTACAGGGCTGGTGGCAGACAGCGTGTATGGTGTCATGTGGGTGAGCGGTTTGCTGATGTCAACGTTGTGGATCGAGTAGCCCATGGTGGTGGTGGGGCTATGGTATGAGCAGGCGTATGTTATGGAAATTGTGTACAGATCCTTGCAACATGGGGCCGTGCATTATGCTGCAACATGAGGTGATGGTCGTGGATGAATGGCACAACAATGGGCCTCAGGATTTCGTCACAGGTGCATTTTATTGATGGCATTTTGAATGCATAGAGATATCGTGACGAAATCACACCAGTATCAAAGTGTCTCATTTATGTGCCAAATAATGTGCAACTCTGCAAAGAAAAAGAATGGTGTTCTAACCTCTAGTTCAGAGCCGAGAGAGGACGAATCAGTCGAGGTACCAGAAGAACACTGTTCATCAACCCGCACCACTCTGACAGTCCTCTTCAGAGGAAGATTCTCTGATGAGCCATCCCGAGAGATGGTCACTTCCTTGAGACAAACCTAGAGGAGGCATCAGTCAAATATACCATGAATTCTGATAGATAATCATTACTATTCCTTATGGACTGTTCCAACACACCATAAAACCCCTTAAAGCAGGGGTCACCAGACCCGATCCTGGAGGGCCGGTGTCCCTGCAGAGTTTAGCTCCAACCCTAATCAAACACACCTGAACCAGCTAATCAAGGTCTTACTAGGTAGTTTTTTCCAGGCAGGTGTGTTGAGGAAAGTAGGAGGTCAACCGGCCCTTCAGGAACAAGTTTGGTGAACCCTGCCTTAAAGGATTAGTTTACTCCCAGATAAAAAATTTCCTGATAATTTACTCTATGCTCTATGTCATTCAAGATATTCATTTAACTTTCTTTGCACATTCGCTTTGTAAAAACTGGGTCGGTATTTCTGCCTTCATAACACGTGACCTTTCCAATGTGACTATGTAATGTGTGAAGTCAAACTAGTGCAAGATGAACATTTGTGGTTAAAGTGTATACATTTCAATTGTTTTTGGAAAATGACCAATCATTTGCTAGATTACACCCTTATTCCTTGGCTGGGATCCTGTAGATCTCTATGAAGCTGACCCTCAACCCATTTGCTCTCACTGAAGTCCACTATATGGAGAAAAATTCTGGAATGTTTTCCTCAAAAACCTTAATTTCTTTTCAACTAAAGAAATAAAGGAATGAACATCTTTGATGTCATGGGGGTGAATAAATTATCAGGAATTTTTATACTGGAAGTGAACTAACCAGTATAACCAGTGCAAACCTTCCTCATTGGCTGTATGTTGACATCCATATAAAGTCCCATGTCGGTCCCTTTGGGAGAAATGCCTCTTGCTGAGAGGTGCTTCTTCCTACAGCATTCAACATTGTTGTTGCACAGCTGACCCGAGACAGAAGAGTCACCTAGTAAAGATTCAGTATCTGAGTCTAAAGAGCGGACAGAGGGGCGTTTATGGTTGGATCTGTAACAGATGAGGAACACAATCTGAAAAATCAAAGTTAAGAGCAGACTGAGAACACTGGTATATTAAATGCAGTCTTTCCAGACCCGGAGTTACTCAAAGGATACAGAAAGATCCAGAATTGCACAGCTGATAGCAGAGAGTATCCATGGCATGGCTTTGACAACAGATCTGAGCTGTGTGTCATAAAGAAGAATGGCAGAGCCATACAGAGATCCAGCTACAGAAGACAGAACTCTAGAGGACACCTGCACAGGTGAACTCTGCTCTCCTCTATTCTGCAAAAAACAAGAAATTTGTGCACAATGATTTTATTACAGAAATAGTTCATCCAAAAATGAAAATGTTCTCACCCTTAGGCCATTCAAGATGTAAAAGGGTTTGTTTTATCAGTATAACAGATTTGGAGAAATTTAGCATTGCATCACTTGCTAAACAATGGATCCTCTGCAGTGATTGGGTGCCGTCAGAATGGGAACAACACTTTACAGATAATGTACTCACCCCCGTTGTCATCCAAGATGTTCATGTCTTTTTTTCTTTAGCTGTAAAGAAATTATGTTTTTTGAGTTAAACATTTCAGGTTTTTTCACCATATAGTGGACTGCTATGGTGCCCTGATTTTGAACTTCCAAAACGCAGTTTAAATGTGGCTTCAAACGAATCCCAAATGCGATCCCAGCCGAGGAAGGATTATTGTGATGTTTTTATCAGCTGTTTCGACTCTCATTCTAACGGCACCCATTCACTGCAAAGGATCCATTGGTGAGCAATAATTATTTAGATGGCAAAAGTGTTCACAAATGCTACTCACAGCTTTCAGGACGAAGGGAAACTTAGCAGTCCAGCTGATTGCGAAGGACAAAAGGCCCAATACATAACCAAGGTTCTCAGTATGATCCTGTTGCCAAAAGACATATGCAAAGTCATGCTTGCTTAAAACAGACCTATCAGTATTTTGCATATGGTATATATGTTTACATAATATCAGATATGCCAATGCTCCATATGCTCCTGTCTCTTTTGAGAATGACTATACTTACATTGAGTAACATGCCGAGCGGTCTCCTCATGGTTGAAGATACCCTTATTGGACTTGAATGGACTGGTAAACCCAGGTAAACACTGCCACCCATTACAAACAGCAGAGACACAACTAGAAAATTCTGCCGCCGCCTCCTGGACAGCATTCTCATTTTCTTCCCTTGAGAACATGATTGATATTCATTCATTGTGATAGATGATTGACAGCAGAACTACACCAATGAGTGAGACATGTACATACACTACCAGTCAAAAGTTTTTGAACAGTAAGATTTTCTCACTGTTTGCTCACTAAGCCTGCATTTATTTGATCCAAAGTACAGCAAAAACAGTAACATTTTGAAATATTTTTACTATTTAAAATAACTGCTTTCTATTTGAATGTATTATAAAATGTAATTTATTCCTGTCATTTTAAAACTGAATTTTTTAGCATCATTATTCCAGGCTTCAGTGTCACATGATCTTTCAGAAATCATTCTAATATGCTGATTAGTTTTATCAATATTTAAATCAGATGAATACATTTTTTTAGGATTCTTTGATGAATAGAAAGATCCAAAGATCAGCATTTATCTGAAATATAAAGCTAACATTATACACAATACCATTCAAAAGCTTGGAGTCAGTATAAATTCTACTCAGTTGTCTTCAACATAATAATAATAATAATAATAATAAATGTTTTTTTAGCAGCAAATCAGAATATTAGAATGATTTCTAAAGGATCATGTGACACTGAAGACTGGAGTAATGATGCTAAAAATTCAGTTTTAAAATGACAGTAATAAATTACATTTTATATAACATTCAAATAGAAAGCAGTTATTTTAAATAGTAAAAATATTTCAAAGTTATATTGTTTTTGCTGTACTTTGGATCAAATAAATGCAGGCTTGGTGAGCAGAAGAGACTTTTAAAAAGTTAAAAACTTTTGACTGGTTGTGTAGAATAATCAAACCCTTACCAATTTTTGACTTAAACCATAAATACATGGAAAAAGATATTGACAGGAAATGGACGACATCCAAAATGGCCATATATGAAGCCATAGAAATCTGCAACAGATGGACAGAACATGTGACTTTCATTTAATGTACTGTTTATGAGAAAAAGTAATACCCCATCTACAACATTAGCCTCACTTTTTTGTAATATGGTAGATTTCTTAAATTATAATAGAATTGTTTATATAGTTCAGTTTAACTATTATTAATACAGATATAAATATTACTTATAAATGAGTTTCTGAACATTTTTTTCTATTCTAATGTGAACAGCTGCTGATATAAAGCAGGATCATCCCACCGAACAGTACCTTTTCCAGTCGATAGGTGTCACTGTCAATCAGTAGGTTTCAATAAACCGTCACCGATTCAGAGTTGATAAAGTAATAATAAAACTCTAAAGTGAAATGGAGAACTTATAACCGATTTCTCACCTGAAAATCAAACTGTTTAGACAGAAAAGCTCCCACGGCGCTGCACAAGTTCCCCACGAAACAATACAAGGCGCAGGCTGCTTCATCACCCAAACTCTTACCTCGCGTTTTGCATCTGTGATAAAGTAGACTGAAAGGGAGCGACAGATGATGAAAGTTTATCCATTTGCACACTTTGGCTAATTCTAATCACACGACACTTACAGTGAACAGGAAACCAGTAATATCAAAGCAGACAAGACGTAAAGAGCAGCCGAGATGCAAATATGTTCTTCATACGTCGAAAGACAACCTTTAACAAACTCTGGGCTCCATCGGTGGACAATGCCTAAGACTGTAATTCTCTCCATGTGTTTCACTTAAACTGTCACCCATTGAGGGAGAAGAAACACGGAAAAAACCAAAGTGTTTGTAACTTTATCATTAGCTGCCAGCTGTATGGATGCTAGTCAACCGCCTGTCAATCACCTCACCTGTATCTTTTAGGTAACGCCCACATACTTGGCTCATACATATTAATTACGTACTGTGACGTCCATTCAGCTGATTGGCTGTAAGGCTGTGGTTGAAAGCGGGCGTTAGTCCGTTTTGTGAAGTAACTCTTAAATCCTAATTTATATTAAAATATTTAATATCAGACGTTAAGAATTTATAATTTACTTTCTACAGTTAAGTTCTAAGTTTTTGAACAGTAAGGTTTTTAGTATTTTTTTAAAAAGTCTCTTCTGCTCAGCAAGCCTGCATTTATTTCATCCAAAGTACAGCAAAACAGTACAATTTTGATATATTTTTACTAAAATGACTGTTTTCTATTTGAATATTTTTTTAAAATGCAATTTATTCCTGTGATTTCAAAGCTGAATTTTTAGCATCATTTCTCCAGCCACGTGATTCAAAAACATTTATTATTATGATTATAAATGTCCAGTAGAATTTTATGTTTTTTTTGATTAATAGAAAGTTCAGAAGAACAGCATTTTCCTAAAATAGAAATCTTTTGTAACATAAATGTGTTTCTCATTACTTTAAAAGCATTCTTCAATTCGATCAATTTAAAACATACTTACTAAAAAAAGTATTAATTTCTTTAATTTCTTTCTTTTAAAATATATTCAAATAGAAAATAGCTATTTTAAATAAAAGTATTTCAGAATTATACTGTTTTGCCATACTTTGGATTAAGTAAATGCAGGCTTGGTGAGACTTGAAAAAGAAAATAATAATAAAAAAAAAAATCTTACTGTCCAAAAACGTTTGACTTGTAATGTATATGTGTATATGTGTGCAAAATGCATACAGTTTAAGACCTTTTGTCACTGAGAAACTGCATGGAATACTTCCAAAATGTGATTAAAAAAAAATAAATAAATAATAAGAAACTTGCAATAGTTAATGACCAATAATTGCATTTATAATACACATTTTCATATAGATTTGCCTTTAAAAGGTCATTTACAAACTTTGGTTTAGACCATTCCATAATATATTTTGATTAAATAGATCTACAAAAGCTGCAGTACTAATGATAAATTTGAGATAAATTATACTGAGAAACTGTCTCTGAACTTCAGACATCCATATAGACCATTTCACTAGATGTAAACAACACTAGTCCAGAAGGGCTTCCTGTTTTTTTTGTTTATTTTTTTTTATTTCACATATACAAATACATTTTAAAGGTGCTAATGTAACATTTTCATCCAGTCAAATGTTATGTTGGTTATATTTTTTTGTGATGTTTGTGTAATGTTAAAAAAAAAGAAACAGGAAGTATATCGGGACCAGTATGTTTACATCTAGCGAAATGGTCTATAGACATCTATATGTTCTACTGAATAGAATTCACAATTTTAATAAAGAATAAAATTACTTTTAATGACATTATAAGGAGAGCTTCTTTATTAGCGTTTGTCTGCGTCCATAAATCTCTTCTTCCCGTACACTGATAATAAAATACAGAGTAATAGTTTGTTATTATAAGTGAAATTTTAAACAGAGGAATGTCCAGCAGCACTTAATCACATCCAGGTATGAGCCGTGTTGAAATTAATGTCTTTGCAATAAAGAGTGTATCCAATCCAAACAACTTAGAATAGCAATTATGCATCCAGATGTTTGTTGAGTCTTCTCACTTTCTCCTTCTTGTTCCGGTTACCGTGTTTTTTCCAGGGCTTCCCAGTCTGTTGTTCTGCGTTTGTTTTTCCAGGCCCAACAGGACCGCTTCCGGGCTTATAACCCATTACCATCTGCACACCCTTGGTCAGCGCTCGTACATTTTCCTACAAGAAAATGACAGATTATGAGCACTGTGAGTTATTAAACTTCAAAACTTCAATCAATATTTAATTTTCAGTAGCCATGTAATGTACAGGCCAGGCATTGTCACAAAATAAACCCATTTAATGAATGAATCTCACTTGATGAAAGAAATTTTTATCCACTGTGTTCTCTATGCGCTTGACTTTTGATGGTTTGTCTGCATCGCTTGTACTTTCTTTGTCTCCTTCATTCCGCCTGGCAAACCTGGCATGCTGAGGCTGGAAGTCTTTAGGGTTGATGTGAGGTGGAGGGTGGCAGTAAAGCAGTTTACCCTGCAGAGAATCAGATCAGAACAGGTTCAGGCATCTCCCGTTCTCCATGTTTATGTCTATAAAATTCATGAAAAGGCACTTACATTGACATAGTCTTTCAAAATATAACGGGCTGATCTTGATTGGTCCGGCTGACCGTGTGCGGTCATGAATCCTCTCATATCTGCATGAAGAGAATACAATGTGATAGGTCAGCTGTAGCAGAGTTAAGCATGGCATGAAATGCTTTGATGTTAACATTGTGCAAAGAGACTGACATCCATATGCCATAAGCAGTTCCTCATAGGTAGGAGGTCGATTGGGGTCCTCGTCCTCCCTCGGTCTGATGATGTTGACACCGTAAGTCCCCTCAAGAACAGTTCGAGGGATAGTCTGACATACGTATTTAGGTTAAGGGTAACATTTTGCAATTCAAACTGTCTTTTAATATAGATTGCTATTCAAAAGTTTGGATTTTTTTGTTAAAGAAAACTTTTATCAATGTCCTTACTACTTATCTGAGCCTTTAATGTGTCAGTGGCATTGCTGTCTATACAGGGTCAGAAAGCTCTCGCATTTCATCAAAAATATTTTCATTTGTGTTCTGAAGATCAACAAAGGTCTTGTGGGTTTGGAACGACATGAGGGTGAGTAATTAATGACAGAATTTTTATTTTTGGGTGAACTATCCCTTTAAAAGATCAAGTGAAACAGTCTTCATAATCATTGTTGTTAAAAAGGTTATCAAAGAGACGGCTGGAACGTGATCTCTCATCTGATCGATGGGTAGGATCCCGCTGCAAATCATCTCGGCTTTGGTGGACACAAAAGAAGGCATGACCAGTCCGGGACAGTCGCACAGGCAGAGACCAGGATCAACAAACAGAGTCTGAAACGTGAACACATCAACGGTCAAGAATAAACAGACCTTTTAATTAGAATATGCTCATAGATTGCTAAATTCTTGATTCTGATAGCTTGAAAGCTATTGGTATACAGCTAAATAATGTATAGGGACTAAGCAGTTCCCTAAAAGTGATTTAGGGACATACAGTTGAGGTCAGAATCTGCAAAATGTTAATTACTTTACCAAAATAAGAGGGTCGTATAAATGCATGTTTTTTTTTTTTATTTAGTACTGACCTGAAAAAGATATTTCACATAGAAGACATTTACATATAGTCCACTGATGCGTCTGAAGGAAACATGATGCATTTAGAGCCGGGGGTGAAAACTTTTGAACAGAATGAAGATGTGTACATTTTTCTTATTTTGCATAAATATCATATTTTATCTTCATTTAGTACTGCCCATCAGAAGCTACAGAAGATACTTACATGTTTCCCAGAAGACAAAATAAGTTAAATTTACCTTGATATTCAAATTCAAAAGTTTTCTACCCCAGCCTTTAATGCATTGTGTTTCCTTCTGAAGCACCAGTGAGTGTTTGAACCTTCTGTAATAGTTGTCCTCAGTGTGAAAAGGTAGACTGCAAAATCATACAGTTGTTGGAAAGGGTTCAAATACACAAAAATGCTGAAAAACCAAGGAATTTGTGGGACCTGAGAGATTTTTCTGAAGAACAGTGGGCAGTTTGACTGTTCAGGACAAAGTAGGGACTCATGAACAACTAAAAAAAAATCATTCAGGAAACAACACAGTATTAAGAATCAAGAGTATGTAGACTTTTGAATGGAGTAATTTTTATAAATTCAACTATTATTTTCTCTTGTGGACTATATGTAAACCTCCTTTATGTGAAATATCTTATTTAGGTCAGTACTAAACAAAAATAACATGTATTTTGTATGATCCCTCTTATTTTGGTAAAATAATTGACATTTTGCAGATTCTGCAAGGAGTATGTAAACTTTTGATCTCAACTGTAAATGTGGAAATATCATGAATTAAGTTTCAGTAATTCTACTGTGGACTGTTTATCAATCAAATAGAAAATTCTCACCTGAAAATGTTTTGTGTGTCCAGGTGTAGCTGAAACTGAGACTTTCTTATTCCTCATGATGGTGTTGATGGTAGAGCTTTTTCCAACATTAGGATATCCCACCTTAAAGAGAATTTAGATTTGAAATATGAACCCGAGTTCTAAATGACAGAGACGATGTCTGATCTAATTTAAACTCACCAATCCAACTGTGATTTGTCCATCTTTGCATGTCGGCCCAGAATGCACAGACTTAAACATTTCCAACAGCTCATCTTTGCGTAACAAACGGCTCGAGTTGTAGAAAGATGAAGCCGCTGTGGATTCTGGTTTTTCCTCAGTATGATCTTCATCTCCTGATTCCTCAGAACACGTCTGCCATTCTGTCTCATCAACACAGACTCTTGCTTCTTCACTTTCCTCTTCTTCATCCTGCTCACTTTCATCTTTCTCTTCATTTTGGGAAGTGCTATGTTCCTCACGAAGATCTGAGTCATTTTTGGAGGTTGCTTCCTGTTCCGTATCACTCTGATCCTCTTGGTCCATCAGCTCTTCTCCCTTAACAACCAAACATGAAGGAGAAACAGAATAATGAACACAGGCACTCAGTTCTCTCAAAAGAAATAATGCTTCTGAAAAGTTTTTGAAAGAGTTCTCTTATGCTCACCAAGCCTGCATGTATTCAGTATATACATGCAGTATAAGAGTGACATTGTGAACTATTGTTACAAATAATTGTTTTGCATTTTAATATTTATTAAAATGTAATTTATTCCTGTGATGCAAAGCTGAATCTTCAGCATCATTACTCCAGTCGTCAGTGTCACATGATCCTTCGGAAATCATTCAAACATACATAATTTATACATGATTTGGTGCTCAAGAAACATTTCTGATTATCAATCTTATTTAATCAATGTTGAAACAGTTTTTGAGAAAACTGTGGCCATTTTTGTTCTGTATGGTTTAGTTATATTACCTGAAACCTGCAAACCACAAATTCAATCCTACTAAGAACAACTAAAACTACTTTTTAGCACATCACAGCAGACCAGATTCATATATTACCTTCTCCTCTGCCTCGAGTCGTTGTGCCTCAGCTAAAGCGGACCAGAACACGGCTCTGATCCCTTCTTTCTGAAAGTACCGGGCCCAAGCTCGCCGCTGTTCTCTAGTGAGCAGGTCAGCTTTGTTCAGCAAAAGCATATTCACTTTGTGAACCGAAACCTCTTTTACATATTTTTCCTGATGGAGACAGAAATTAAAGTATATTTGAAAAACAGAAAGAAAGAAAAAAGTTGTGAGTGTAATTATGTGATGTCTCAATTACTTACAAGATCTGGACAGCGGAAGAGAAGCGGGTTTCTGGCATCAACGATTTGAACCACAACATCACTAAGGATAAAGCAAAAAAGTAGTATTCTAAGAAACCATCATTCCTACATCAAAGTGTGATTAGATAGTGAAAAATGCAAATGAAATTCACCCAAAAATGAAAATTCTCTTATTAATTACTCACCCTCATGTTGCTCCAAACCTGTAAGACCTTTGTTCATCTTCAGAACACAAATTAAGATATTTTTGATGAAATCCGAGAGCTCTCTAACCCTGCATAGACAGCAACTCAGCTTCTATGTTCAAGGCCCAGAAAGGTAGTAAAGACACTGTTTAAAATAGTCAATGTGACATCAGTTCAACCTTAATTTTATAAAGCTATGAGAATACTTTTTGTCCACAACCAAAACAAAAACGACTTTATTCAACATTTTTTTCTCTTCCCCGTCAGTCTTTGATGTGCGTTCAAGACAATACCACGATGCCTGGAGCCAGCATTCTGACGGATTTCATTACAAATATCTCTACTTGTGTTCAGAAGATGAACAAAGCTCTTATGGGTTTGGAACGACATGTGGAGTAATTAATGATAGAAGTTTCATTTTTGGGCGAACTTTTCTTTTCAAAAGGCAAACGAAAGCTCACCTCCTCTCAATAACTCTCCAGAGTTGCCTCCAGAAATCAAGATTCCTCTCAAAAGGGGTAAGAATCAACTTCTGTTCCTCTTCCAACCTATTAAACAAATTGCATTTGTTCACAAACACTATCCTGTTGGAGAATTGCTAGTCTTAGAGCTAAATTTATCAAACACTCACAGAGCCAGTTCTCTTCTCCATGTAAGGAAGCTGTCCCTCTCATTTTGCTGCAGAACCTCTGAACTTGTACTCTCATCCCAAGCAGGCCTGTGGTGATAAAACATAACGCTATTAAATACATTCGCTACAACAGATTAATGCAACGTTAATACAGGTTTAAAGAAATTACATTTTATTACACAACAACATACCTTCGGGGAATTCGTAAGAGCTGTTTGTTGTCCTCATGGAGTTTCTTTAGCCGTGTAGACTCCTCAGCAGAAAGCAAGCCAGTCCTCGCTTCAGCAGGGACGAATTTTATGTTCAGCTTCTCTGCAAAACAATAACACATTTGTGACCCTGGTCCACGAAATCAGTCTTATATAGCACGGGTATATTTGTAGCAATACCCAAAAATATATTGTATGGGTCAAAATTACAGATTTTTCTTTTATGCCAAAAATCATTAGGGTATTAAGTAAAGATCATGTTTCATTAAGATATTTTGTAAATTTTCTACCATAAATATATCAAAGCTTAATTTTTGATTAGTAATATGCATTGCTAAGAACTTCATTTGGACAACTTTAAAGGCGATTTTCTCAATATTTAGATTTTTTTGCACCCTCAGATTCCTGATTTTCAAATCAGGTTGCATGCTAAATAGTTGTATCCTATCCTAACAAACCATACATTAATGAAAAGCTTATTTATTCAGATTTCAGATGATGTTGAAATCTCAATTTCAAAAACTTGACCCTTATGGTTTTGTGGTCCAGGGTCACATTTATTATTCTGTTCCTAGCAGTGTTGTTTTACTATATTACTACACTTAATATACTACTATAATTACTTTATTTTATTAACTATTTTGAATTTGTTTTTATTTTTATATTTACAGTTTTCATTTAAATTTTTAGTTGCATTCTTGACATTTTGTTACTTTTTTGTTGTTCAGTTTAAGTTTTCATCTAATGTTTATTGTGTAGTATATTTTATTTCAGGTTCATTTTAATTAATAAATTATATTTCTAATTATTTTAGTTAAAAATAACCATCCTGATTGCTAGAAATAATTGTACAATTTATCCAGAGATATAATTCACACCTACCTGCCACAAATTCAGTTCCAGCAAGTTCAGCTGTGGCCAGAAAGTCATCCAGAGAGCTCTGCTCTGTGACAGACTGTAGATTGAGTCGACCCCAATCGTATCCGTCATTCAGCTCACTGGTGTGAAGCTAAAAGACATAAAACAATTAGTATACATCTGATTTACATCCACTGTTTCCCTGTTGCATAAAAACAAATCTCTCCAGAAATCAAGATTCCTCTCAAAAGGGTTAAGAATCAATATTCCACAAGTTTTGGTTTACGGAAATTATGTGTTGATGGTCTGAACTGAAAAATCCTTTTTAATACTCCATAAATATGTGTGACTGCATCGTATGTTTTTGGTTCCCTAATAATAAAATGTGACAAAATGTTAACTCCTATTTCTCGTAATCAGTGTGGAATATTAAACATAGTTCTGCAACAATCTTTAATTCTATTAAAGAAAAATTAAAACACTTTAGGATTAGACTCTCACTATTTCTTACCCATGTGTCATTTCTCCTGTATCCACGGCCTGCGTTGAGTCTTTCTTTTATTAAAGCTCTTCCCAACCCCGAACCCTCTCCACGAGTCTTCTTCTTTCCCATATTATATACTTTTACACGATTAAACAGCGATATTAATGTGTCAGTGAGCTGTTCGTGGTTATACGAGTAGATAAAACTTCACCCATGTGACATGTTTGTTATGGCAGAGGAAGGAAGTCACACGGAACGGTCTATGAGAGGAACCTCTTCTTCAGAGCTCTAATGCGTTTACATCCCGATTATAAATTATATCCTTTCAGGTTCGTTCAGTTTAGTCGAGCGCATATGTTTACATCTTAAACACTGCTAGAATTTAGTGAGGAAAAAGCGAAAAGATAAATCGTCGCTAAAGTTTTGGTCTGTTCCAGGTGTCTCACTTAAATATGTCCGAGGAAAAAAGGCTGCGCTTTACATAGTTCCGGAAGTGAAACCGTTTGCAAACTACTTGTGGTGACTGAAGAAAAATAGACAGACTGTTTCCCCTGCATTGTTGGCTTGTCACCAGTAGAGGGCATCACACAACAAGCTTCTGATTCGTCCAAACCCTCTCTTCTTGCTGGATGCCTATCTAACTCAAAGTCGGTGAAAGGGAATAATTATATTCCCTGTTACAAGCCACTTTTTTGTGTTTTGGTTGCTGAAATATAGCATAACTTTGGGACTATTTCGAACTCATGTAATAAGAAGGCTTTAAAAACAATGGAAATTTGTAAATCGCACAGATTATATACCCTCTGTCTTGTAATTTACACCTTTCCTATTATTTTTATTTTAGTTTATTTTTATTATTATTTTATATTTTTGTATTGTAACTTTAAACTTTAAATAAATAAATAATTATACTCAATTCAATAATTGAAATACTTAATGAAAAATTAAACATTAATAATAATAATATTTAACCAATAAACACTAATAATAATAATAATAATAATAATAACAATAACTTTATTATTATTATTATTAAATATTTAAAAGGCTGTATGTTTAAAATTTTCATTATTATTATTATATTATTATAAATTATCTGTTTATTGTTGTTATATGTTTTTATAATATCAGGCTGTATAGGTTTGTATTACATTCTTTATTATAGGTTTTATTACAACATTATAGAATTTAAAGAACACTTCACATTGAAATCAGTAAATACCACCTTGCATAAAAAAAAAAAAACATTTTATTGTCCCCAAACTAAACAAAATTAGTCTTTACCCCTTGACATGCACATAAGTCTGTACAGAAATAAGAACAAATAAGCCGATATGAAACATTTAAAATACATACATGCATATCCTTAATAAACCAGTCAAACCTTTTTGAACAGAAGATGTTTTTAAGAAGTCTCTTCTGCTCACCAAGCCTGCATTTATGTGCAAAAAATGTAAAAATCTGAAATATTTTTACTATTTAAAATAACTGCTTTCTATTTGAATATATTTTAAAATGTAGTTATTCCTGTGATTTTAAAGCTGAATTTTAGCATCATTGCTCCAGTCACATGATCCTCCAGAAATTATTCTAATATTCAGATTTGCTCAAAACACATTTATTATTATTATTATATTGACAACAGCTGAGTAGACATTTTTCAGGTTTCTTTGATGAATAGAAAGTTTAGAAAAACAGCATTTACCTGAAATACAATCTTTTGTAACATTATAAATGTCTTTATCATCACTTTTGATAAATTTAACCCTTTAACTGTCACCGTCCGCTCTTTGGGACGCCTACGTTTACTTCACCATATTACAAATAAATTCCAATCTAATCATGACAAACTATATATCGTAGGAAAGGTCTAAGACTCCTAAATAGATATTTGACCACTTTATTTGTGTTACAAATTATGTAGGAAAAGTAACAGATTAATTTATGACAAGAGTGCACGTCAAAAATCGACATCGTAACAGGAGTTCCGACCTTTGTCACAAAAAGACTTTCTTTGTTGCTTTTTTCCCTATCACGCAATAGAAATCTTAAGAAATTATATATCAACTGAAAACTTAAAATCTCAAAGATCATCCTTCGAATACCATTTTAAAATCAGACATTGGATCACCATGGAAATTGTACATCAGAGTCATTACAAAATGTTTTCGTTCATGAATTATAAAAATGTAACTTTGGACAGTGCATTTTCACATCTATGTTCAAGATAGGGAGTGACGGTTAAAGGGTTAAAGCATCCTTACTAAATATAGTGTATAATGTAAATGCTGATCTTTGGATCTTTCTATTCATCAAAGAATCCTGAAAAGATGTACACTGTAAAAAACAAAAAACACAATTTGTTGAGTCAGCTTAGAATAATTACTGCCTTAAAATTTTAAGTTCAGTCAACTAAAATAAGTTTAGTCAACTCGAAATGTTAAGTTGTACAAAGTAACAACTCAGATATTTGTGTTTGCTTAACTTAACAGATGGGTAAGTAACCCAGCTGCCTTAAAATTTAAAGTTGATCCAACTCAAATATCTAAGTTGTCACTTAGTATAATTTAACATTTCAAGTTGAATAAACTTTTTTTAAGTTGACTGAACTTAAAATTTTAAGGCAGCCAGGTTACAAATTATTTTAAGTTGACTCAACAAATAGTTTTTTACAGTGTACTCACCTGTTCTAATATTGCTAATATTTTTAAAATGTTTCTTGAGCAGCAAATCAGCATATGTGACCCTGGACCACAAAACCATTCATAAGTGTCAATTTTTCAAAATTGAGCTTTATACATCATCTGAAAGCTGAATAATTAAGCTTTTTAATAAATAAGCATCGATGTATGGTTTGTTAGGATAGGACAATATTTGGCTGAGATACAACTATTTCAGTATATGGAATCTGAGGGTGCAAAAAAATTCAAAATATTGAGAAAATCTCCTTTAAGGTTTTCCAAATTAAGTTCTTTGCAATGCATATTACTAATCAAAAATTAAGTTTTGATATATTTACAGTAGGAAATTTACAAAATATCTTCATTGAACATGATCTTTACTTAATTTCCTAATGATTTTTGGCATAAAAGAAAAATCTAGAATTTTGACCCATACAATGTATTTTTGGCTATTGCTACAGATAAACCCCAGAGACTTAAGACTGGTTTTGTGGTCCAGGGTCACATATTTGAATGATTTCTACCGGATCATTTGACTCTAAAGACTGGAGTAACGATGCTAAAAATTCAGCTTTGCATCTTTACTTTTTTAAATATATTCAAATAGAAAGCAGCTATTTCAAATAGTAAAAATATTTCACAATTTTATTATTTATTTTGGATCAAATAAATGCAGGCTTGCTGAGCAGAAGACAGAAAAAAAAAAGTTTGACTGGTAGTGTAAATACATGGAATCTTTGAGCAACAGCTTGGCGAAAAATCTCAGAACGCTTTGGTATCGTCCTCACTCTGTCGCCCCCTCCGTGAGGCCGAGTTGGTTCATTCCTGTATATAAGTCGCCGTCTCACACTTGTACTGTACAGTGTGTTATTTAGCGATGCTGAGATTATAGCGTCCGACGAGACACTCCTCCGCTCACAGGTCTATGAAGTGCTCTGCAACTTTGAAAATGTCTTAAAGCAAGCCGATAGATGACCAAAGCCTGTTTCGAGGTAGAATTTAGGCGTAATAGAAATACTAAAGTAGATTCAGCAGCTTTCATTCAGCGACCATTATGTTGCCTTGGAAGAAGAACAAGTTCGAGCTGATTGAGGAAGACAAGCAGCAGTCCAAGCAGAAGGGCTATGCCGTGAGCCTCAACTACTCGGCGCTCACCTCCTTCGCCAAATCCTGCCCGGAAAGCGCACTCAACAGAGTCGGAAGCATGTTCAAATCCAAGAGGAAAAAGGTGAAGATCACCAGCGAGGACCCTACGTATACAGTCCTGTACCTGGGGAATGCCACCACCATCCAGTCCAAGGGGGACGGATGCACGGACGTGGCCGTCAGCAAGATCTGGGGCAAAAGCGAGATGGGAAAGAACGGGACCAAGATGAAGCTGACCATCAGCTCGCAGGGCATCCGCATGGTGCACGTCGACGAAAAGGCGAAGAGACCGGGACACCTGTATTTATTGCACAGGATCACCTACTGCGTCGCAGACCCCCGGCTCCCCAAAATATTCGCCTGGATCTACCGGCACGAGATGAAGCACAAGGCGGTGATGCTGCGCTGCCACGCCGTGCTGGTCTCCAAGCCGGAGAAGGCGAAGGCCATGGCGCTGCTCCTCTACCAGACCTCCGCGACAGCGCTGGCCGAGTTTAAAAGACTCAAAAGAAGGGACGACGCCAGGCACCAGCAACAGCAGTTGATCGGGGAGCAAACGATTCCCCTGGTGCCCCTGAGGAAGCTGCTAAACGGACAGTGTTACTATAAACCCCCGGTGGAGCGCAGCAGGAGCGCACCCAAGCTGGGCTCCATCACGGAGGACCTGCTCGGGGAGGAGGAAGAGGAGAAAGCCATGCACTTTGAGTGCGAGGATATTCTGGACACCGACAGCGACTGTGTGGCCAACGGCAAGCAAGAACTCTGTCAGATTATTAATGACTTGGGCTCCATGAGCATAGGGAACGACGTGCAGACGCTAAAAGCCGATTTGAGGGTGACTCGCCTGCTGTCCGGGGAGAGCACCAGCAGCGAGTCCTCCATAGACAGCAACCAAGAGCCCATTTCTATTCCCAACGGCATTGTGGATGGGAAAATGCAAGAAGTCGGCTGACTTCTCTTGAATTTAAAGACAATCTAGCCAGCGATGACAAGCGATGCTTCACGAGGGTGCATGAATGTGCCATTTCATCCACTTTGACTTGAAAGCGCGCTGTTGGGATTCACGGGATGTGTTTTAAAACCTAGTGAGCTGCCTATCCAGACATCACGTTTGGGCTGAAACCGCTGCACACTGGAAAAAAGTTTAGTGAAATTTCATTGCCGCCTTAAGTAAAATCCAAGTGGTGCCAAAGTTACAACATGCACTTTTCTGATAAAAAAACGTAAGATTAAAAGTAGAAATGGAGGCTGATGACAAAATGATGTCTAGGTAGGCAGCTCACTAGGTGTTAAGACACAAGCCATGGAGATATTGTGGACTTAACAGACACTCGCACAATAATCCCTCATTAGGGGTCTGGATGGAAGCACCAGAGTTGCTCTGCGCAATAAGACGCTTAATGTCTCTGCTTAACCTCTCTATGGTGTAAGAGGTTTTAGGAATGATCTTGTTTACCTAATAAGTTTCCCTCATGGAAATGCTTTTCTTTTCTTTTTTTTTTTCTTTTCTTCTTTTTGTTGAGAAAACAGTCCGAAATACGTAACTCAGTCTTTCTTTCTCTCTTTCTTTCGAAAGAAGTGGTGTCTAAACTAACTGAACAATGAGTTACAAAACTACTTTCCTTTCAGGATGTTCCTTTTTTTTATTTTGCACTGTGGTGGAATTCAGAGAAGTATTATGTTATTATTTATGTGCATAATATTGTTTTGCTCTAAATGTTCTTACAGACATGTTTTATCTTTGCTGTGCAAAAGAGACCGTTTTCCTGATGTACAGAGATGTATATAATGTAAACAAAATGCATTATTTTTTAAACAATGTGGTTTGTTTCTGTGAACACCAATAAAAATGTAAAATTGATGTCTAACATTCTCTGATATATCATATACCAGTCAAAAGTTTTTAAACAGATTTTTAATGCTTTTTTAAAAGTAATCTCTTCGGCTCACCAAGCCTGTATTTATTTGATCCAAAGTACAGTAAAAAAGTTTGAAATATTTTTACTATTTAAAATACCTGTTTTCTATTTGAATATATTTTAAAGTGTAATTTATTTTTGTGATCAAAGCTAAAATTTCAGCATCCTTACTCCTGTCTTCAGTGTCACATGATCCTTAAGCAATCATTCTAACATGCTGACTGGCTGTTCAAGAAACATTTTTTATAATTATTATCAATATTTAAAACAGTTAAGTACATTTTTCAGGATTTTGTGACGAATAGATCCAAAGATCAGAATTTATACATTAACATTATACACTATACCATTCAAATGCTTGGAGTCAAGGAAAGAAATTATAGAAATTTATACTTTTATTTAGCAAGGACGCTTTACATTGATCAAAAGTGATGATGAAGACATTTATAATGTTACAAAAATTGCTTATTGATTTCTCCTTACACTACATTATTACCAAATATTGGGTTTAATCTTCTCAGTCAGTTTGTTTTCTTTCAATTAGCACAGGTTTTATTTTCTTTTTTGGAGCTGATTGGTTGTAGGCCTCTCTGATTTGAGCGTATACACCTTGGAGTTAAAAAAACATTATTTGTGGATAATTTTGGCAATGTTCACTTAAACTGAGATGCATAAGCTCAAATCAATAAGGCCTATGACCAACCCTGAAAAAATGACTAAATCCAAAATGTGGTGATAATATAGTAAATAATATAATGAGGAAAATTTTTAGCACAACACAACCTGGGTGAGTTGGTTAGACAACCTGAACTTCCGGACAGGCTTGGCTGTTTAAATTTGGTGTCACATTTACCTGTCTTGCTCTCAAGTGCGCTTTCAGAAGCACACAGACAGCATATTACATTCCCTTCGGAATCTCACAATAGCTGGCACGTTTTCCATTGCCACTTGAGGGGGAGCTGCACAATCCCTGCGGTGAGTGTTGATGGGAGTGTTAATAATGCTGCCAGAGCTGTCACTTCCTACAGCAGGAGTGGCATAAACTAGCAGCACTTTATTACTGTACATGTTCTGCGGCCTCCTATCAGATCTGCAATAGTAAACAAGTGAAAAACGATGGGGGAGAATAAAAGTTTAGGCACCGTTAACAGGCAGAATCTATATATCAACAATTTCATCTGCTAAACTCATTATTGGTGATGCATTGCTGCCAAACGCATACTATTTTTTCCATGTTGTAATAATGAGAAACGACATCTTTTCTCGTAATAACAAGATGTTATCTTCTCTTTTCTTGTTAGAATGACATCTTTTCTTGTAAATAGGAGATACGTCATTAAAACAACTTTTTTCTCAATAAAACAAACTTTTCTTGTAATAACGAGATGTTATGTCATTAAAACAACATAATTATCTCAATAAATGACATTTTTTCATGTAATGTTTTATGACAATGTCTTTATTACGAGAAAAAAAAATGTATTTTAACAAGATGTTAAAACAACATATCTTGTTATTATAGGATGTCGTTTACAACAAGGTAATTGTTGTTTTAACGAGAAAAGATGTTGATAAAACAACATATCTCGTTACAAGATGTCGTTTTAATGAGATAATTGTCATTTTAAGGACATATCTCATTATTATGAAAAAGATGACGTTTTAACGAGAAAAGACGTCGTTAAAACAGCATGACATCTCAATACGAGAAAAACATGTTAAAACAACATAATTATCTTGTTAAAACATTTTTTCTTGTAATGTTTTATGACATAATGTCGTTATTACGAGAAAAAAAATCATTTTAACAAGAAAAGATGTTGATAAACCAACATCTTGTTATTACAAGAAATGATTTAGTTTTAATGACATAATTGTCGTTTTACAAAAAAGATGTAATTTTAACAAGAAAAGATTTCGTTTTAACGAGATAATTCTTTTCAACAAAATTTTTTTACGAGAAAAATGTCATTTTAAAGGGGTCATGCCCATTTTCCACAAGTTGATATGATTCTTTAGGGTCTTAATGAAAAGTCTCTAATATACTTTGATTAAAAATTCTCAATGGTTTTGTAAAACAACACCCTTTTTACCTTGTCAAAATGAGCTCTGCAAAAATCATCTCATTCTAAGGGGTTGTTCCTTTAAATGCAAATGAGCTCTGCTCACCCCGCCCCTCTCTTCTCTCTGTGGAGTGACGATCTTGTTTACTTTAGCCGCGTTTAGCCGCTAAATTTCCTAACTACCACGTTATAAGGAAAGGCGATCGCAAAGATTCATAAAAAAACCCCTTATACTCACTTCTGCTGTAAGTGAAGCTGGATCATGAATGATTTGCGCAGACATAGACGGATATATGTAGATCGGGAGGTGTATTCCCTTCACAAACAAACGTAATCTGCATCTTCAGCGGCTCAGATGTCAGGAGAAAATGACGATCACTATGTTCATTATTACATCCAGCAACACAACACCTCAATCGCTCAATCGGAGATATTCTTGTCTAATTTACATCCCTGCTCCGGCATCGAAACAAAGAGGTCTGACTGTTACAGCTGATCCGAGGTAAAACGCTCATGTCAATCAACTATTGTGGGAGAGGCCTCTGTTGGTGTGACACCACAACGACAGGCATCTGAGAACGGCTCGATTTTAAAAAGGGGATATTATTTTTACAGATTAATTAAAAACCACTGCATGGATTTTTATCATTATAGGGTAGATTTGTACATACACTGCCAACACACATTAATGTTCAAACAACATGTAAAAGTGAACTTAGCATCCGATGATCCCTTTAAAGAGAAAAGACGTTGTCAAAACAAAATAACATCTCATTATTACGAGAAAATGTCATTTTAATGAGATATCTCGTTATTACGAGAAAAGGTGACATTTTAATAAAAAAGGATGTCGTTAAAATGCCATAACATCTCATTATTACGAGAAAAGATGTTTTAACGAGATAATTGTCGTTTTAACAACACATCTCGTTATTATGAGAAAAGATGACGTTTTAACAACATACCATCTCAATATTATGAGAAAACATGTCGTTTTTAAGAGAATAGATAAAACAACATAACATCTTGTTATTACAAGAAAAGATGTCGTTTTAACAAGAAAGGATGTCGTTAAAATGACGCAACATCTCATTATTATGTGAAAAGATGTTGTTGTAACAAGATAATTGTCATTTTAACAACACATCTCGTTATTATGAGAAAAGATGACATTTTAATGAGAAAGGATGTCGTCAAAACAAAACATCTCATTATTACGAGAAAAGATGTTTTAACGAGATAATTGTCGTTTTAACAACATATCTCGTTATTATAAGAAAAGATGACATTTCAATGAGAATGTCGTTAAAATGACATAACATCTCGTTATTACGAGAAAAGATGACATTTTAACAACATACCATCTCAATATTACGAGAAAAGATGTAATTTTTAAGAGAATAGATGTTGTTAAAACAACATAACATCTCATTATTACAAGAAAAGATGTTGTTTTAACAAGAAAGGATGTCGTTAAAATGACGTAACATCTCATTTTTACAAGAAAAGATGTTTTAATGAGATAATTGTTGTTTTAACATATCTCGTTATTAAAAAAATGTGTTTTAACGACATACTATCTCAATATTATGAGAAAATATGTTGTTTTAACAAAAAAAGATGACGTTAAAATTACATATCTCATTATTACGACATAATTTAGTAGAAAAAATATGTGTGGGAGCAATGCTGTAATTATTAGACCAATAAACTGTCACTAAATTTAATCTGGGGAAAAAACTATTTGTACAGTTGAGAAATAAATATACTTATTAGACGTGATAACATATACTGTAAAGTTTCAGATCTGAAGAGTTTTCCTACAGTCAAAGCATCAAAGCAGTTGCAATCATCCTTAGCTTTCAGTTTCTCACCTCTATGGGATTCACCATCAAAGCTTCCATATGCATATATAACCCTGCATAGTGCAGAACAATAAATGGATATACTAAAATGAGTATATCATTTTAGCTTTCTTTGCTGGTGCTTTATAGAGCTTATTAATGGCATATAATTCTCAAAATGTGTGTTTAATCACAGATGCATTAACAGATATAGGACAGCATACCTCACAAACGATGTAGGTCATAGATGCATTTACAAAATGAGCTTTATTCAAAGATGATTACGTTAATTACTTAACATAATAAATTTTTTCTGGGTATCAAGAGTTGATCAGTTGTTTGAAATATATTAAGCAGGTTTTGTATGTGCAAAAAGTTCCATTATGTGCAAAAACAGGCTGATGTAAAGAAAAATTCTGCATAGAAAGTTTAATGTTTAAAGTTTAAAGTCCCCATTTTTCGTTAATGTAAAACCCATCTTCGAGTGAACTTTGTCTCTGGCGCTCTAATAGAAAAGTGGCTAATTGATTTAATGGCTCATGCGTGAAATTAAATGAAAGAAAGCGCATTATTGGAATGCATCATCACAGTGTTGATTAACTAAATAAATACCGAGAGGCAATATTGAAATCTTGATATCTGCCTTCGCAAGGGAATTCTGCATGCAGGAAGGTGCTTTTTAATAAGTACTAGTCTTCGTTACTTTTCTTGTGTGTGGTGTTGCATCACTGTGGTTTTTCTGCTGAGACAGGGTTTGGCATGACCATTGAAAGCAATATGAAGTTAAATAATGCATGCTGTTGTTTAAAGCCATGCAGTCGCACAGGTTAGTCTCCTGTTACACCTGTCTAAGAAAAGAACAACTCACCCACAGTCTCTCACACAAACACACATGCTTCCTTAATGTTTTGAGTCATATTTGCGTATGCACAAGCCTTAAATATGCATATATAATATGTCACTGCAGTAACTCATCCATGGCAAATTTTTTGTATTACAGAATCATATTGTTTTATTTTGGTTTTGCAAATCTAATCTTTGATTAGTTCAAATCTACAACAACAACGCAAATACGAATAAATAAATAAATAAATAAATAAATAAATATAAAAAAATATAAAAAACAAAACAAAAATGTTCAGTCCTGTTTTATTTATAAAGACAAGGTTTGTACCTATAAAAGGACAAAACAAAACAGCAAAAAAAAAAACAAGCAACTAAACAAATAAACAAAATCAAAAAATGTTTTATTTATAAAGACTAGGTTTGTGCCTATACATCAAAAGGTCCAACTGTTGATAAAAAACTAAATAATGAAAGTAAACTAAATAATTAATCTTAGAAACTAAAAAATAAAATAAATAAAAAAATAAATAAATTAACTAAAACAAAACAAAAAAGTTAAGTCCTTTTTTATTCATAAAGGTTTGTGCCTATAACTGCATTTCAAAAAAAAAATAAAAAAATAAAAAAGAATAATAAATAATAATAATAATAATTAATATATATATATATATATATATATATATATATATATATATATATTACAACATATATATATAATATAATATATATATATATATATATATACAAACAAATTGGGCAGTAGTTTGATGTATTTGACTTCAAAAAAAAAAAAAAAAAAATATATATATATATATATATATATATATATATATATATATTTTTTTTTTTGAAGTCAAATACATCACACTACTGCCCAATTTGTTTGATAAAACTAAATAATTAAACATTTTGGAAACCATTACAACAACATGACAAAAACAACAACAACAAAAAAACAAACCAAAACAAATAAACAAAAAAACTTTTTTATTTAGAAAGACTAGGTTTGTGCCTATACATCAAAATATTTGTTGAAAAAATTATTGTTTCAACAAAATTATTGTTGAATTATTGTTGAAAAAATAATTATTGTTGAAAAAAAAAATAATTAAGAATGAATAAAAATTAAATAAGAATTAAATAAAAAATAAATAAATAAAAATAAAAAAGAATTAAGAAATAAATAAAAAATAACAACAACAAAAATACAAATTAAATTAATTAATTAAATAATTAAAATAAATGTGAAATAAACAAAAATTGTAGGTTTGTGCCTACATATATATATATATATATATATCCAACATGTTTGATAAAACAAAATAATTAAACATCTTATAAACCATTACAACATGACAGAAACAACAACAACCCCCTCCCCCACCCCCCCAAACCAAACAAACAAAAAAACATCAAAAGGTCCAACTTTGTTGATAAAAAACAAAATAACTGTCTTAGAAAACAACAATAACAATATAAATAAAAATTGAAATAAAAATAACAACAATAACCAAAAAAAAAAACCTGAATAAATAAATATAAAATAAATAAAACAAAAATGTTCTGTCCTTTATTTACAAAGGTTTGTGCCATCAAACAACAACAACCCAACCAACTAAATAAAATAAAATAAAATAAAAATGTTTTTTTACTAGGTTTGAAACCACAACAACATGACAGAACATAAATCAGAATCAGATATAAATTACTTTCTGATATATATATATATATAGATAGATAGATAGATAGATAGATAGATAGATAGATAGATAGATAGATAGATAGATAGATAGATAGATAGATAGATAGATAGATAGCAAAAGGCTGTTTTACACAGAAAAAAAACAATTAGCATAATTTTGGAAATGTGGTGAGAACCAAGAGATTTTCCTCCCACAATCTCAAGGTGAGATAAAGATTGTTTTCCATCTGTCAGAGCTGTATGTTCACCACTGAGGACTCCAAACAATACTGTCATTTCGAAAAACAAGGCGAGAGTGCAAACAATTGTTATCGCTGTGCTCTTAGTGTGGGTGTCATCAATATATACGTATGCAGTCACAGAGTTTGTCTTTCACATCCTGTTCCCATCATGCCCACCTTTTCATGAGTCAGTGGCATCGTCTGAGAGCGCTCATGAAATGTTAGCACTACGGGCCTGCGCTAAAAAAGAGGCTCCTCTCTTAAATGTTCTCTACACAAATGGTTCCCCCAGAGAGCAATACATTTCAGTACAGCTATTTTAATCCTTGTATTTACAGACAGGAAATGGAATAATAACAGGAAAACAGGAAGAATCACAAGACACACTCCAATCTGCACACTTAGATGGGGAGATTTCATGGAAATGTCCCTCTCCAAGGACTCGTTTTTTTATTTTCCACTTTGTTGAGTGACTTTGGCCAGTGTGTGTTTTGTAAAATCCAACATGATACCTGCGCTGATATGTGCAATCCAAAAGACAAGAATCAAGTGCTACTGAAGATAATTACCAAAAATATGATACAGAAAATAAATCACATAGTTGACTGACATTTGAGATGGCTTGCGTGATATCTAGCACAAAATATTATATTATGTGACACAGCTTATGTCTAAGTCTTATGTCTAGGTAAATTATGTTTGTAGCTAAAGGTTTCACGATTATAAATGAAGTCATATAAATTTTACTGTGACTCTGATGTTGTATACACATTGTTGAATACACATTAACTGTAAAAAAACAAAAAAACAATTTGTTGAGTCAACTTAAAATAATTTGTTACCCTGCAGCCTTAAAAATTTAAGTTTAGTTAACTCAAATAAGTTTAGTCAATGTGAAATGTTAATATGCATATATAATATGTATAATTAATTAATTAATTAATTAATAATAATAATAATAATAATAACTGTGGCTCTGATTACATTTATTATTTTCCTTTTTTGAATTTTTATTATTATTATTTTCTTTAATCAAAATGTACTTTTCCTGGTCTTACAGTGTGTACAAAATTAAATTTATATAAATGGCATTAAAATTAATTAATTAAATAAATAAATAAATATAATTTATAAAAAAAAAACAAAAAAAAAACAGGGTATCATTAAAAAAATAAAATCATAAAGCGGAATATCTTAAATAAATACATACAAGTTGGATTAATTAATTAATTAATTAACATATTTTATGTAATTTATAATTAAATAAAAACAGGGTATCATAAACTTATTAAACTCGTTACTATTTATAAAATGTATTAAAAAATACAAAACAGGGCATTAAAACATTAAATGAAGCAGAGTATCATAAATACATAAATAAATAGAATAAATGAATGAATTAATTTTTATGTAATTCATAAAAATCAAAACAAATAAAAACAGGGTATCATTATAAAATGAAATCATAAAGCAGAGTAAATAAATAAATTGAATTAATTAATTAATAATGATAATAATTAGGATATCATTCAAATAAATGAAGATACTTATTAATCATTAATCATTTAAAAAATCCAAACAATGTATCATGCTGACTTCATTAATAAAACAATTCAAATGAGTAAACAAAACAAAACAAAACAAAATAAAATAAAATAAAAGTGTCAGAGAAGAGGAGAGAGGCGCAAAGCCATGGGCTGTGCAAAGGCATAAAAATAGACCCTGTCCAGACAGCATCACACCACCCAGTCACAGTTTATTTTACTACATGTAATATTAGGACTTTATTTATACCACTGTATATACTGAGAACACACAGACACACAAACATCAGTAGATAACTTGCTCAAAACCAAAACAAGAACATTGTGCCAAGCAGGGTCATTTGTACACTTGTACAGAGTTTTCCCCGTACCAGTCATCCCAAAGCAGATTTACAAACAGTGCCTTGCGATCCAACAAAGATTAAACAGCATAACAGCTTGTACCTTTGCTAATACACAAATATACAAGAACATTAGCTGTAATCTGAAGTCTCTTGAGCATTAATGGGATTGTTTGACATTAAAGTTACTTAAAATTGTGTCATCATTTACTCACCCTCAAGTTACTCCAAACCTGTATGAGTTTCTTTCTTCTGTTGAAGTTTTTCTGAAGTATGTTGGTAACCAAACCATTTCTGGTGCCCATTGACTTGTGGTGCCCATTTTCTGTCCATATGGAAGTCAATGTGTAAAAATACTATGGAAGTCAGTGGGTACCAGCAACTGTTTGATTGCCTGACATTCCTCAAAATGTCTTATTTTGTGTAAAAAATACTATGGAAGTCAATGGGTACCAGCAACTGTTTGATTGCCTGACATTCCTCAAAATGTCTTATTTTGTGTAAAAAATACTATGGAAGTCAATGGGTACCAGCAACTGTTTGATTGCCTGACATTCCTCAAAATGTCTTATTTTGTGTAAAAAATACTATGGAAGTCAATGGGTACCAGCAACTGTTTGATTGCCTGACATTCCTCAAAATGTCTTATTTTGTGTAAAAAATACTATGGAAGTCAATGGGTACCAGCAACTGTTTGGTTACTCAACATACTTTAAAATATCTTCTTTTGTGTAAAAAAATACTACGGAAGTCAATGGGTACCAGAAACTGTTTGGTTTTCTAACAATCTTCAGAATATCTTATTTTGTGTAAAAAATACTATGAATCTCAATGGGTACCACCAACTGTTTGGTTACCCAACATACTTTAAACTATCTTCTTGTGTATATAATACACTATGGACGTCAATGGGTACCAACAACTGTTTGGTTACCCAACATACTTTAAAATATCTTCTTTTGTGTAAAAAAATACTACGGAAGTCAATGGGTACCAGAAACTGTTTGGTTTTCTAACAATCTTCAGAATATCTTATTTTGTGTAAAAAATAATATGAATCTCAATGGGTACCCCAACTGTTTGGTTACCCAACATACTTTAAACTATCTTTTTGTGTATATAATACACTATGGAAGTCAGTGGGTACCACCAACTGTTTGATTACCTGACATTCTTCAAAATGTCTTATTTTGTGTAAAAAATACTATGAATCTCAATGGGTACCCCAACTGTTTGGTTACCCAACAATCTTTAAATATCTTCTTGTGTATATAATACACTATGGACGTCAATGGGTACCAACAACTGTTTGGTTACCCAACATACTTTAAAATATCTTCTTTTGTGTAAAAACTACTACGGAAGTCAATGGGTACCAGCAACTGTTTGATTACCTGACATTCTTCAAAATGTCTTATTTTGTGTAAAAAATACTACAGAAGTCAGTGGGTACCAGCAAATGTTTGATTACCCACATTCTTCAAAATATCTTCTTTTGTGTAAAAAAATACTATGGAATTCAATGGGTACCAGAAACTGTTTGGTTTTCTAACAATCTTCAGAATATCTTATTTTGTGTAAAAAATACTATGAATCTCAATGGGTACCACCAACTGTTTGGTTACCCAACATACTTTAAACTATCTTCTTGTGTATATAATACACTATGGAAGTCAATGGGTACCAGCAACTGTTTGATTACCTGACATTCTTCAAAATGTCTTATTTTGTGTAAAAAAATACTACAGAAGTCAATGGGTACCAGCAAATGTTTGACTACCCACATTCTTCAAAATATCTTCTTTTGTGTAAAAAAAATACTATGGAAGTCAATGGGTACCAGAAACTGTTTGGTTTTCTAACAATCTTCAGAATATCTTATTTTGTGTAAAAAAATACTGTGGAAGTCAATGGGTACCAGAAACTGTTTGGTAACCTTGTTGAAGAATGTGGGTGAGCTGTCATTTAATTGGGGTTGCTGATGGGGGAGTTCCATCTGTTTGATGTGCTGGTGGTTTGTAGGAGTGCCAACCAAGGTGAAAGTCTGCTATGATGGAAAGATCTGGTGGAAGTGTTTGCATTACCCATCAAAGACCAGTTTAGGAGTTCAGGGGCTTTCCTCTGTGGTATAGTTTTCAGGATTTTGCAACAAGACAACAGTTAATGTTTAGTAATTGTAACAGGTGACTCAGCAGCACGTAGCCTGTGGTCTAAAAGTGCAACGTTCAAATATCTGAGAATTTTACAGCAAAATTGAGGTTGAAACTTGAGCAGCATACTTATCAGTCATTCATTTCACTCTGATTTTAGCTGTGATTTATTGTTAGGGTTGGGTTTGGAGACAGTTAAGAAGTCTTGTTTCAGGGCCAACAACAAGATGTCAAGGAACAATCTTACTTGGCAAAACTCTTGGATATGGAGTGATTCACTTCGCTTGCTTCGTGTTGACAAATGGCTTATTTCACAGCTAAACAGATCAGAGGATGAGCAGTGAAGAATGAACTTTAGCAGCTTATTGATGTCAGCCATCAACCATAACGTTTTCCGAAACTGAGTGGGAAGCATTGCACACCTCTTTAATTTGCACTCTTGAACTAACTCCGTTTTGTAGTTTCTCAAGAACGTACACAGTTATGGTTAAGCTTAATACACATTCCTGTTCTGAATGTTCATTGAATAAAATAAAATAAAATAAAATAAAATAAAATAAAATAAAATAAAATAAAATAAAATAAAATAAAATAAAATAAAATCCTGTCAAATATAAAATAAAATAAAATAAAATAAAATAAAATAAAATAAAAAGTCAAATCAAATCAAATATAAAATAAAATAAAGCAAAGTAAAGCAATGTAAAGTAAAATAATAAAAATAAATAGAATAAAGCAAAATAAAAAATAAAACAATAAAATAAAAAAATAAACAGTCAAATAAAAAAAATAAAATAAAAAGTCAAATAAAATAAAGTATTGTAAAGTCAAATAAAATAAGATAAAAAAAATAAAGTCAAATAAAGTAAAATAAGTAAAATCAAGTAAAGTAAAATAAAAAATAAAATAAAGTAAAAAGTAAAATAAAATAAAATAAAATATATAAAATAAAATAAAGCAAAGTAAAGCAATAATAAAATAAAAACAAAAGTAAAATAAACTGTTAAATAAAATAAAAATGTTAAATCAAGTAAAGTAAAATAAAGTAAAATTATATAAAATAATAAAGTAAAAGAAAAAAGTAATACAATTAAAAAAATAAATAAAATAAAATAAAATAAAGCACATGATTGTAAAGTAAAATAAAGTAGTAGATGAAATAATAAAATAAAATAAAAATGAAAGTAAAGGTAAAGTTAAATAAAAAAGTGAAATCAAGTGAGGTAAAAAAGTAAAATAATATAAAATAAAGAAGTAAAATAAAATAAAATATAAAAAACAAAATAAAATAAAACAAAAATTAAAATCAAATCAAATATAAAATAAAATAAAATAAAACAAAGCAAAGTAAAACAAAACTAAATTAAGTAGTAAAATAAAGTAAAACACAATAAAATAAAGTAAAATCAAATAAAATCAAATCTAAAGTAAAATAAAGCAAGGTAAAACAAAATTAAATAGTAAAATTAAGCAAAATTAAAGTAAAATTAAATAAAAATATAATAAAAAATAAAATAAAATAATAAATTAAAATAAAATAAAACAAGTTCTCACTGATGTCTGTCATTGAGATTAACTAACACCACTTAAATAAAATAATTAAATTAAAAATAAAATAATTAAATTAAAAATAAAATAATTAAATTAAAAATAAAATAAAATAAAATAAAATAAAGAGAGCTAACTGATGTCATTGAGAGTAACTCTTTGCGAAACTGAGTGGGAAGTAATGTACACCCCTTAAATTCTTTTGTATTGACTCCCTTTTCCAGTTCCACAAGAATGTATGCAGTTATGCAGGGAATGAAGTGAAATACACAGTAAGCTATCAAAAAAACAGCAATTCTGGGCTTTTTAATTAGTATTTTATTATTATTATTATTTTGACTAATTGTCTTTTTACTCTTGAAAAGTTATCGGGTACCTACCTGAAGGCACTTGAGCTTTTTCCAGAGGGCAAAACCTATAAAAATTTACATTTGTAAATAAAAATGTCAAGTAAATTTATAGTGACATGGGTGTGATGGTATATGCAACCCAAAAAAGTTGGGATACAGGTTAAATATGGTCAGATATTTCAATATGTGGCTGGCGACAAAGAAAGCAACATTTCAACTAAATCCTCCTGCAGCATTGTTCAGAAAAGTTTCCGTCACTGCTAATGTAGAGAGACAGAGGGAGACTGTTTTAAAGTAAATCACCATCATTTCCTTCCTGTTTCCTTTCATTCAGATTTCCTGTGAACCTTGTAGACAAATAAGTCCCGATTTGATTCGCAGGGTCCCTACGCAGTGTTCACCAGTTCCTACAAACTGAGTGGAGGATATCTATTGAAGTCTCTTCTGCTCACCAAGACTGCATTCACTTGATTAAAAATACAGTAAAATCAACAATATTTGGAAATTTTATAACGATTTGAAATAACTGTTTTCTGTTTCAATATATATTAAAATGTAATTTATTCCTGTGATGCAAAGCTGAATTTTAAGCATCATTACTTAGTCTTTAAGCTCACATGATTCCTCAGAAATCATCCTAATTCGCTGATTTGATGCTCAAAAAAATGTATTTTTTTATTATTAGCAATGCTGAAAACATTTGTGGACAGCAATATTTGTAATATTTTTAGATTTTCTGTTTTTATTTTAATTTTGGTTAAAGGTTTAGCATTTCTTGTTGTCTGTGCTTGTCATTTTTATTTATTATTATTATTTTTTGTCATTTTAAATATCTCTATATAGTTTATTAATTTTATTATTAATTATACATTTTTATCAAGTTCTAGTTTTAGTTATTTTAGCATATTAATTAAACTAACTAAACATGAGAAATTTTGTCTTTGCAACTATCTTTAATTAAAAATTAAATATATGTAGGATTTTTTTGCATTTTTATTATTTTTTATTTTATTTTATTTTTTTATTTCATTTTATTTGATCTAAAATAACCCTGATTTAAATGAGTATAAGACGTGCTACAGGTTGCAATCTTACTTAATAAATTCCTTGACTTCACATGGTTCTCCTTGGAATGTGGCCCTTGTCACCTGCATAAACTGTGAACACACACACACACACAAACACACACGTTATTTAGTTGTGCACATATGTTTATACAATCAAAAACAACACAAGACATTAAGCAAGAATACAGAGGGAGCAAAGCCGCCAGCCTTGCTGTCACTTGCTTCAAACTTGACATAAACAAACTCTAATTCATTCTGCATGACAGTTTTGATCCTCGGCTGTTTTGCTGAACTGCCTCAAGTCAGTTTGCAACCGGTTTGTCCCCTTATATAATGCCAGCGTGCCTGTGAGCTCTGCTGCATGGGAACACAGCCTTGAAGCACAGCCAGAGCTCAGTGTGATAGCAGTGTTATGTAGTATTTCAGGTAAGACTTGTGACTAAACTGTAGCTGCGTGTGCCAAAAGTTCAATCGTGCACAACAACAACATATGTGCTTTTGCTTTTGTTACCGTACAGAAAATGGAAAGGTCATTACATATGATAGTGAACTTTGATTAAAAAGAAGCGTCTTAATCTGGCCTGGAGAAAGGTAGTGATATGTTAAAGATTGTGGGCTGAACACTTCACGTGACACGTGCTTGTGAAGTCTCATGCAGCGCAGAAGGAATTCACATCAAGAAGTTCAAGAAGATTTTAATCATACAGAAAACACCTGTTTGATCTGCTTGACCTGAGTGACTTTTTATCTTTCATAGAATGCAAATTAGTTGTATACATTCTTTGATGAATAGAAAGTTTAAAAAAAACTGATATAACCTTGCAATTGCGAGTAAATTGTGATAAACTCGCAATTCTGAACAATAAACTCACAATTCTAAGAAATAAAGTCACAATTCTGAGAAATGAACTTGCAATTCTGAGAAATAAAGTTGCAATTCTAAGAAATAAAATTGAAATTCTGAGAAATAAAAGTTACAATTCTAGGCAATAAACTAACAATTCTGAATAATAAACTCAATATTGAGAAATAGTGGCAATTCTGAGAAATAGTGGCAATTCTGAACAATAGACTTGCAATTCCGAGAGTTCCGAGAATTCCAAGAAATAAAGTCGTACTTCTAAGAAACAAAGTCATAATTCTGAGAAATTAACTGACAATTCAGAGATATATACTCCCAATCCCGAGAAATAAACTCACAATTCCGAGAAATAAAGTCGTACCTCCGAGAAATAAAGTTACAATTCAGAGAAATAAATTCGTAATCCAGAGAAAACTTGCAATTCCGAGCAATGAACTCACAATTTGGTAAAATAAACTCAAAATTATGAGAAATTAACTCAGAATTCTGAGAAATAGTTGCAATTCCGAGAAATAAAGTTGCACTTCCAAGATATTAACTTGCAATTCCGAGAAATGAACTCACAATCTCGAGAAATAAACTCACAATTCCAAGAATTCCAAATAAAGTTGCACTTCCGAGAAATAAAATCATAATTCCAAGAAATTAACTTACAATTCAGAGAAATAAACGTGCAATCCCGAGAAATAATGTCGCACTTCTAAGAAAAAAAAGCCATAATTCTGAGACGTAAAGTCACAATTCAGAAAAATAAACTCGCAATTATGAGAAATAGTCGAAATTCTGAGAAATAAAGTCGCAATTCCAAGAAATGAACCCGCAATTCTGAGAAATTAATTCGCAATTCTGAGAATTAGTTGCAATTCCAAGAAATGAACTCGCAGTTCCGAGACATGAACTCACGATCCTGAGAAATAAACTCGCAATTCCAAGAATTCCGAGAATTCCAAATAACGTTGCACTACTGGGAAATAAAGTCATAATTTCAAGAACTTAACTCACAATTCAGAGAAATGAACTCGCAATCCCGAGAAATAAAATCGCAGTTCCAAGAAATAAAGTTGCACTTCCGAGAAATAAAGCTGCAATTCTGAGAAATAAAGTTGCAATTCAGAAAAATAAACTCGCTATTCTGAGAAATAGTCAAAATAGTTGCAATTCCGAGCAATGAACTCACAATTCGGTGATATAAACTCAAAATTATGAGAAATTAACTCGCAATTCTGAGAACTACTTGCATTTCCAAGAAATAAAGTCGCAATTCCAAAAAATGAACTTGCAATTCCCGAGAAATGAACTCACAATCCCGAGAAATACACCCGCAATTCCAAGAATTCTGAGAATTCCAAATAAAGTTGCACTTCCGAGAAATGAAGTCATAATTCCAAGAAATTAACACACAATTCAGAGAAATAAACTCGCAGTTCCAAGAAATAAAGTTGCACTTCCGAGAAATAAAGTTGCAATTCAGAAAAATAAACTCGCAATTCTGAGAAATAGTCGAAATTCTAGAAATAAAGCCGCAATTCCGAGAAAAAAGTTGCAATTCCGAGCAATGAACTCGCAATTCGGTGAAATAAACTCAAAATTCTGAGAAATTAATTTGCAATTCTGAGAAATATTTGCAATTCCAAGAAAAAAAGTCACAATTCCAAGAAATTAACCCACAATCCCGAGATATAAACTCGCAATTCAGAGAAATAGTCCTAATTCGGTGAAATAAACTCAAAATGAGTTCGCAATTCTGAGAAATAAACTCCAAGAGAAAATTAAAAATGTAAATAATGACTGAACCACCATTTAAGAGCATCATTTATACAGTTGACTGCACCTTTCAGTCATTTATGACGTCTAAGGTTGATTTTAGCGTTTTGCTTTTGACGTTTTCAGCAATATTTTTGACTTTCCCTGTGGATTCTGTGATCACCCTTTGTGTAATGATTTTGCAGCATGCGTGATTCTCTCTGATTATCATTCTGAGAATGTTACATCATACTTGCAAACTGCTTAATATAATCTAGACACACAATAAGCATTTTATCCTGCAGGTCTGATCCCAGGGACGATGAACACTATAAGAGAGCTAAAGAAAGATGCTGAATGTCCACACGACAGTATTTCATTTCTCAACCAAGAAAGTCATTAGCTCTATTCTAAAACCCAGTGAGCTGTAACTTAGACTCTATTTTAAGGCATCAAAAGCATAGATGATTATGCTGCCTTCTATGACTCATCATTGTGGCCACATTTTAATCAATTGAAGAATGCACCGGGACGAGTATTTTTTTTACAACGAAAACTGTTGCTAAAAATAGTAAAGTGTAAAAGTAGACTATTTTACCTGAAATTTGTGTGTACTTTTGTATGAACACCAAATCAGTCACATTAAATCAGATTAATTTTTTTTTTTTTACATAGCTCATACATAGGGTAATATATATCCTAATTCACAGAAAACACACTGCCGTTCAAAAGTTCAGTGGTATCAGTAGGATTTTAACTGTTTTTAAAGAAGTCTCTTATGCTCATCAAAGCTGTGTTTATTTGATAAGAAATACAGTGATATTGTGAAATATTATTAGAAGTTTAAAAAATGTTTTTTTATATATATATACTTTAAAATAGAATTTATTTCTGTGATGCAAAGCTGAATTTTCATCAGCCTCGATGAACATAAGAAGCTTCTTTAAACATTAAAAAACACTTTTAAACTGCAGTGTATGTAATTTAACAGTGAAATGTATGTATTTGTTTACTGTACACTACTGTTCAGAAGTTGGGGATCAGTAAGATTATTTATTTATTTATTAAATACATTTATACGGCGAGGATGAATGAAATTAAATGAAAAAGTGACAAAAACACTTCTAGTGTTATAAAAGATTTCTATTTCAAATAAATTCTGTTATAATATAATATATTATAACAAATTACAAAAATATATAAATGACATTATCAAATATTTTAAAATAGATTTTTTTTAATTCTTTGAAATTACAGTACAGTACAATTCATAGAACACTAAAAAAATATTATTTTATATTATAATACATTATAAAATTAATATTTCATTTTATTTATTTTGCATAATATTTAACATTATGGTATAATTAATCAAACTGAATCTTAAAAAAATATTTCTAAATTACAGTACAGTACAATTCACAGAATACTGAAAAAATATATAATTATATTTTTATAAAAGATTTTTTTCAAACAAAAGCTGTTCTAATATAATATATTATAAGAAACTGCAAAAAATAAAAAAAAATACATTTTCAAATATATAAAATAGAAAACACATTTTCTTTGAATTGTAAAAATATTTCACAAAATTACAGTACAGTACAAATCCAAAAAATACAGTACTTTACAATTTACAGAATACAGAATATTATTTTATATTATAATATGATACATTATAAATTAATATTTCATTTTTATTTATTTTGTATAATATTTCAAAACATTACAGTATAATTATATTATTTTATATTTTATATCCTAATATAATACATTGTTTTTAAATATATTAAAATAGAAAATATTTTTTTAAGATAAATAATACTGAACTTTATTGCTGTTTTTACAGATTTTAATTAAATAAATGCCATACTAAACCATACTGTACCATAGTAGCCCTTTTTATGTTGCTCTCACACGTTGCTAGAATGGAAATAATTGAATGGAAAAATATTAACACTGCTTTTATTTTGTGTCCCAAGTGATGGCACAGCTGGACAGATTTGTTTAGCTTATAAAAAGAAAAAAAAAAAAAACACTGATAAACAAAAACAATTACCCGCAGTCTGTCCCTAGTCTAATGGGGACACAGTGTGCAGCCTCCTGGGAAGCTCTGAAAGTATTGGACTGTCAGCATGGAAAGATCCATTACAAAGACTGTCCATTCAGTTAAAAAAGGCCGTCTAACAGTTTTAGCCTACTGCGAGTTGCTTGAAATAGGCTGCAGCAACAGCGCCCACTTCCCCTGCACTCCCTCAATGCAAACGTGCTAAACCAAAACACGCGTTCTGTAAACAAGAGAACACGGACTAAAAATAGAGCTGAGGCTTTCAGCTGTGGGCGCTGACTTCAAGGAAAAATGTTTTGGGACAGGGAGAACAGCTGGCGTCATTTTCTCCAGCTTTGTTTCTTGCTGTCTAATAGAGAACGGAGCGAAAGGGATGAGTCTCTCCCCAAGCTGGATTCAACATGCTGACTGAGACTCATTAGTCGCCATGCAGCGCTGCCCTTCGTAGGTCATTGGCTCCAACGCAGTTTGGAGGCCCGCTCTGACAGTTGCACAATGTTCTGATTTATAGCAAAGATGAGAGTTAGGGAATAAGGGATGGAGGAAGACACAAAGGGAGGAGGAGGAGTTGAAGGGAGGATGGAAGCTTTGGGAGAGGGACTGATGCAAAACAGGAACCACAGAACAAGCACAGGAAATGAAGGAGATAAACAGGTGTGATAGAGGACAGCGTAGGCGCCAAGGCATGCAGCTATTCCAGCTCCCCTGTCTGATATTTTGTTTTCTGATGCATATTTCTACTTTATGATCACAAAATTTAAAAGTTGAATTTAAATGTATTTATGAGGTAAGTACACTAGTGTTAAAAAAGTCGGAAAGATTTTGTTTTTGAAAGAATTCTCTTCTGCTCACCGAGGCTGCATTAAAATAAAATAAAAATAAAATAACATCTACAAATACTATTATATTTCAAAAATGTGTTTTTTTTTTATTCCAATGAATTTTAATTGTATTAATTTATTCATATTTTATTAATTTAATTTATATTAAATTTTATTTAATTTTATTTATTATTAATATTATTATTATTATTATTATTATCATCATCATCATAAATATTAAATAAAATAAAATACAGTAAAAACACTAATATTGTGAAATATTATTAAAATTAAAAATGTATTGTATTTTTGATTGTAATATATTTTAAAATTTATTTTATTATTATTATTATTATTATTATTATTATTATTATTATTATTTTCAATATTTAAAACAGCTATTCTCCTTAGTATGTTTCGGAAAAAATATATAGTTAATATTTAATATTAAATACATATAAAATAAAATAAAATAAAATAAAATAAAATAAAATACAGTAAAAACACTAATACTGTGAAATATTATTATATATATATATATATATATATATATATATAATTATTATTATTATTATTATTATCAGTATATAAAACTGTGCTGCTTAGTATGCTTTGAAAAAATATATTAAATAAAATTAAATAGTAAAAACAATATAATATCATGAAATATTAAAATAATTAATATTAAAAAATAGTCATATTTATTAATATTATAATTAATATTTAAAAATAATGTTTTTATTTTAATATATCTTAAAATGTAATTTATTATTATTATTAATATTAATTTGAATAATATTTAAACAGTTGTGCTGCTTAGCATGTTGTGGAAAATATACGTAAAACATCTTTACTGTCAATTTTGTTCAATTTAATGCATCTTTAATGAATAAAAGTACTAATTTCTTTCAAATCAATATTTCATGCACATTTATTTATTCATCTGCTAAGTAGCTGTGAAATAAATATGCTGATTTATTTTCAGATGGTCATTTTCATAAAATAAACTTTCAGGTTGACCTTGCTGGTGTTTATTCAGTGATAAACATCAGTTAACGGTACATTTTCCTTTACCTAATTCAGTTTTGCAAACTTTAATGTTTATTCATCAAAGTAATCATTTAAACCAAATTCAAGATGATCCATTTGTGCAAACCAGCCAATAACTGTTCACACGTTAATAGTTTTTCACTTCTCTGTAGAAGTATCACAGGAAACCTTAACACTTTAAAATTGCACCAACATGTAGCATGCAACATTTCTCCTTACAAGCTGTACACACTTTCAGCAACTCTATAACGGTCTGTACTCCTTCCTCTTTTTCTCACAAGCCTCAGTTTTGTACCTCCAGCAGTCTGAAACGCTCAGGCCACTGCACAGAGTGTAAACAGGAAGTGGATGTGGCGGTCTGAGGTCTCTGGGGACGACTGGAGGGTGAGCGGAGATCAAGACCAGCAACAGCAGAGGAGAAATTAGCGGACAGCTAACAGCTAGTCAAAAAACAACTTCAGTCCATCTGACGAATGACTTGAGTGTTGGAGGAATGTCTGTGAAACAATGGCTTTGAAAGGTGTCTTAGCACTGAAACAGAGGGATTTTCCACGGTTTTCCTTTGGCAGGGAGAAAAGCGGGCGAGAGCTGCTGCCAGGTCAAACTAACCAGTTAATTAGGTCATTTTTGGTTTGAGTACAATATCAAGTCATGCATGCATTTGACAATATTAAGTGTAGTGAAGTGGTGTTTGCTCCCACAAAACTTCTGCTAAGATGCTGCAGGTGACTGACAGGAAAACAAACCACACAATTTAATGCATCATTAATGTCTGGAGCACAGATGGTGCAGGATGAGTTACGGTTCATGTCTTTCTTTCTTCAGTTGAAAAGAAATGAAGTTTTTTGAGAAAAACATTCCAGGATTTAGTGGACTTCAATGGTGGCCGACAGGTTGAAGGTCCAAACTGCAGTTTCAATGCAGCTTAAAAGGGTTCTACACAATCCCAGCCAAGGAATAAGGGTCTTGTCTAGCCAAACGATCAGTCATCTAAAAAAAAAAAATACAAATTTATATACTTTTTAACCATCAATGCGCATCTTCATGCATTACGTTAATAAGTTAATATTTGATACTAAATAAAATAAAATAATATTCAGTAAAAACAGTAATATTGTGAAATAATATTAAAAGTAAAAATATATATTGTAATATATTTTAAAATGTAATTTATTTATTTTAAAAACAGTTACGCTGCTTAGTATGGTTTGAAAAAATATGTTGTTAATACGTATTATTAAATAAATATAAAATAAAATAAAACACTGATATTGTAAAATATTAAAATATTATCAAAATTAGTTATAGCAATAATTATATTAATTATATTATTAAAAATATTATCAAAATTAATCTATTATTATTATTATGATCATCATCATCAATATTTAAAACAGTTGTGCTGCTTATGTTTTGGAAAATATATATAGTTAATATTTAATACTAAATAAATATTAATGTACATATTAATATAATATACTAATAAAATAAAATACAGTAAAAACACTAATATTGTGAAATATTATCGAAATAAAAAATATATATTGTAATATATTTTAAAATCTGATTACTTATTATTATTATCAATAATTTTAAAACTGTTGTGCAGCTTGGTATGCTTTGAAAAAATGTTATTAATATGTAATATTAAATAAAATAAAATAAAAAAACACTAATATTGTAAAATAGTAAAATATTATCAAAATGTATTAATAATATTAATTATATCAATTAAATTATTTACAAATATTATAGAAATTTATTCTATTATTATTATTATTATTATTGTTATTGTTATCAATATTTAAACACCAAGGAATAAGGGTTTTATCCAGTGAAACTATCAGTCATTTTCTAAAGAAAAAAAATAAATTATATACTTTTTATCCACAAATGCTTATCTTGCAGTAGCTCTACGATGCGCATCTTCACATATTACGTGATTACGTTGGAAAGGTCACTTGTCGAAAACAAACAAGAAAGCTCCATCTCATTTTCTTCTCCAACTTCAAAATCATTGTTTTACCTTGTTTTGTAAAGGGTGTTTGGATTTGCATGTTCGCTTTGTAAACGCCTACGTCACGCATGACCTTTTTTTTTTTTTTTTTTTTTTTTAAGAAAATGCCTGATTGTTTTGCTAGATAAGACCCTTATTCCTCGGCTGGGACTGTGATGAGCTCTTTTAAGCTGCCTTGAAACTGCATTTTTAACCTTTACTCCACTGAGCACCATTGTAGTCCACTATATAGACAAAAATCCTTGAATGTTTTCCTCAAAAGCCTTCATTTCTTTTCGACTGAAGAAAGAACCACTTGAACATCTTGCATGACAGAAAACTATAGTAAACTATGAGTAAACTATCAGGAAAGTTTTATTCTGGAAGTGAACTAATCCTTTAAGTAGTTTTCTATGCCTTTGAAAGCACATGCTGCCATTTTGTTCCAACTCTGAAGACAAATCACGCCGCAGGGCTTGAACGCACCTTAAAAATATTTAATTGTTATGCATGACTCACTTCTATTATTTTGTGTTGTTCACACACAGGCTCTTATTTTAAAGTCACACCCGTTAATGTTGTAAATAAGTTTGCTTTTTACCAGTGTGACAGGTTCAGACCGTCTCTTCTCTCAAGAAACTGTGTAGCTGACATTTTCACACCCATCTCACATGCACTGCCTCAACTAGTGCCTCTCAGCCCAACACTTCTCTCTTCTCCAGTCAAATTAGCGAGTACACAGTTTCTACTGTTTAAAGGAACATTCATTTTTGGAACACAAATGAAGATATTTCTGATGAAATCCATGAGCTTTCTGACCTGCACTGACAGCAGAAAGGCCCAAAAATGTAGTAAACAGATTGTTAAAATAGTCCATGTGACATATATGGTTCAACCTTAATGTTATGAAGCTATGAGAATGCTTTCTGTGCGCAAAGAAAACAAAAATAAATATAGCTGCAAGCAGCAGTTACCGGGTTTTTAGGCATTTAAGCACATACGAAAAAAGACATTAGACATTATTTAGCAAGCTTGTAACTACCTAAATCAATAAATTAAATAAACATTTTTAGCAAATCCAGGTAATTTTCCATAGAAAAAATATTTTTTAAACGTTTATGACTGTTATGACATGCACCAGCTGTGGTCTGATCTCCTTAAAACTTTGCATGCTTGTTTAGAATCACCTGCCGCATGCACTCAGCAGGTTTTGTGAAGTATTGAGTTTTTCTTTAGGCTTTATAGGATTTGGGGTAAATTTGGGCAGCCCCTTTTTCTAAACAACTCTGTTATAGCTTCCCAAAAGGTAATTATTATTTTTTTTTTTTGATAATTATTGGCCTAGCGAGTCCAGAGAATTGTACTGCAGTGTTTTTTTCCAGATTGAGCGAAAAACCTAAGACTAGTTCGCAAAAGTAGGTCTTTTACATCTTCTCAATCATTTAACAAACAGTTTGATTGACAACAGTGGTTCTAGAGGCAAAGTTGTCCAGAATGAGGAGTATGATATGAGCATCGCGCATATGTGTAAAAAAACGTGCAACGTACAATCGCTTGCACCCTAGAAAAGTGCAATATCGCGTCACAGTGACAATGTTTTTCCCCTCTTATAGTGCCACCAAGTGGCCAAGCTCCATGATTTTTTTCATCTGACCTCAGATTGAGCTCTTACATAAGTGTTCTGAGTTTAGTGGAGATATCTCATTCTTTTCAGGAGTTATAGGCATTTTACGAAAAAGTGGCCCCGCCCCTTTTTGAACGTTTTGGCGCCCCTTTGCAATGGTGAGTTAAAAGTTTAACCTTTTCTTGATAATTATTGATATTCACTCTCCAGAGAATCTTTCTGCACTGGTTTAGTTCCAAACAGGCAAAAAACCTAGGACTAGTTACCAAAAAAAAGATTCCAACGACATAAGACACTTGAGTCTGCGACTGACGGTTTAGGTGTTATGAGTGATTTCATACTTTTGTTCGCTGTAGCGCCCCCGTCAGGTCTACTGGGGTGAGCCTTGGTCACGTTGTAGGTGGTGTAAGTACTACCATCCCTCCGAGTTTCAAGTCTCTATGACTTACGGTTTGGTCTGCACGATCACACGTGGAGACCATTCTAACAATTACAATAGGATTTCAGCGCTACGCATTTGAACCCCTAATGATTTAATGATTCAACAATTTATTTTCTTCCGTGTCAGCCTAAGGTTGAATCACTGATGTCACATGGACCATTTTAACAATGTCTTTACTACCTTTCTGGGCCTTGAACATGTCAGTTGCATTGCTGTCTATGCAGGGTCAGAAAGCTCTCAGATTTAATCAAAAATATCTTAATTTTGTTCTGAAGGTCTTACAGGTTTGTAACGACATGAGGGTGAGTAACTAATAACAGAATTTTCATTTGTTGGGTGAACTATCCCTTTAAAACTAATTTACAATCCTTGAGCTCTTATTCAAGGCAATAAACTTTCAAAAAACCTAAACACAGAGCACAAGGTGAAAATGTCTGTAAAAATACTCATTTACCTTTAAGCCAGCTGTGACTCCTGGTGCAAACACACAAACAATTCCTGTAAGAGAATACTCAGAGAGGGTAAACTGAGTTATTGTTATGGAATGAATACAGCGGCCTCATGGCCAAAGGAAGCCTAAGTGGGAAATGCCCTCAATCTGCCAACATTTCAAAACAATAAGAACTAAATCTGACTGACTGTAGCCTTCAAAATGTCCTGCTGGTTTCCACACAAACAATATCTTTCTCCAAAAACTTGATATGTCATTTACGTAATACTAGTTAAGATGTGTAGCAGCTGATTTTGGGAACGCATGACGGTCCTCATGGAAACAGTCGTCAGAACTGTTTCAGCCCCCAGCAGAGCCATATAGAGTTACGCCTCCACTAAATACGAGAAGCCACTGTAACAAATTGGGTTCAACTGTTCCTGGCATTCACTATTGGTACAAGTCCGGACTTGGCCTGTGAACACGGAGCTTTGTTTCACACTAAAGCCACAAAAGAGTGCTGATGATGTCAGTAAGATACAGATCAGAAGTTTACTATCATGTGATAGTAAATGTGTCATACACACTTTCAGTCTTTGCAGAACTACAGTAAAAACTCACAGAATATAGACGTTTAGAGTAACCGAAACACGCAGAGACAGCTGCACGCTGAAAAAAATCCCTCAACACCTGCTACAAGTGATCAAATTCCTCAAATGATCTCACAAACAGATATATTCTGCTAAATTTGACCCTGAGAAAGGCTGCAAGACTTTATATTTGTGGCTTTGAATCAGAGTTTAGTCCCAATTCCCAAATCCAAGAGTGTAATTATGTAACGCTTCTATTTGGAATTCCTGTTTTTAAAGAAACAGTTTACTTAAAAATTCTAGCATTTACTCACCTTCATAGCTAAAAGGCATCTTTGTACCTTATTGACCCCTAAATGGTTCGTATTAGTACCTTAAAGGCACATATTAGTACTTTTATAGTACATACAATTGAAGTCAAAAGTTTACATACACCTTGCAGAATCTGCAAAATGTTAATAAATTACCAATAAAAGAGGGGTCATACAAACTGCATGTTTTTTTTTTTTATTTTAGTACTGACTGTTTTTTTTTTTTTAGTGATAGTTGTTCATGAGTCCCTTGTTTGTCCTGAACAGTTCTTCAGAAATATTCTTCAGGTCCCACAAATTCTTTGGTTTTTCAGCATTTTTGTGTATTTAAACCCTTTCCAACAATGACTGTATGATTTTGAGATCCATCTTTTTACACTGAGGACAACTGTGGGACTCATATGCAACTATTACAGAAGGTTCAAACGCTCACTGATGCTTCAGAAGAAAACATGAAGCATTAAGAGCTGGGGGTAAAAACTTTTGAAATTTGAAGATCAGGGTAAATTTAAATTGGTCTTCTGGGAAACTTCTAAGTATCTTCTGTAGCTCCTGAAGGGCAGTACTAAATGAAAAAAAAATATATGATAATTAGGCAAAATACAAATCTTCATTTTGTTTAAAAGTTTTCACCCCCGGCTCTAAATGCATTGTTTCCTTTTGATGCATAAGTGAGCGTTTGAACCTTAATAATAATAATAGTTGCACAAGAGTCCCTCAGTCCCTCAGTTGTCCTCAGTGTGAAAAGATGGATCTTAAAATCATATAGTCATTTTATGGAAAGGGTTCAAATACACAAAAATGATGAAAACCCCTTTCCGAAGAATAGCAGGCAGTTTAACTGTTAAGGACAAACAAGGGACTCATGAACAACAATCACTAAATAAAAAAAAAAACAAAAAAAAAAAGACGAACACAGCTGTGGATCATTTAGGTAACAACACAGTTTTAAGAATCAAGCGTATGTAAACTTTTGAACAGGGTCATTTTTTATAAATTCAACTATTATTTTCTGTTGTAGACCGTATGTAAATGTCTTTTACGTGAAATATCTTATTCAGGTCAGTACTAAATAAAAAATAACATGCATTTTGTGTACAAATAAGTAATTTCTGTCTCAATGTTAGATTTCTACATTTTCTTCTCAGAGTGTATAAATGTACTTTGGTTTAAAAAGCTTAGAAAAACACTACAGCTAGGAGGGGGAATAAAACTAGGAGTAACCGGTATAACCCGGATAAGGTCTGTTGGTGTTTCTTAACGCTGCATGCCAGGACTCCTCACAGAGCGACCATCTGTAACATTACCACAGTGCTTCAGAGTAACTTGGCTGCATTTTGATTCACTCACACAACCACGTGCAGAACAACATGAGTGTGAGATCTCTGTGGGTAACAAACTGTAAAACTGGCATATCTTCTTCAGCAAAGCCAAGATCATGAGGGTCAGTAATAGTAAAGCTGACTCAGCGAACATCAGAGGAAAATGTGGTTCACCTACAGGGAGTTTCACAGCCTTTGTACATTACGATTTTCCTGTGTATTGATGTTTCTCAGAGCTGCAAATTCCATCTGACCTTGAGTACAATACAAAAGGAAATAAACAGAATGAGACATGGCAGTTTTGTAGAATCCTAGTCATAATATATGAGTAATATCACACAAGTAGCCGTGAGATATAGATGTATATCGGCACGGCTGTGATTCAGGCCGAGTGCCGTAGGTAATCAGTGATGTTTTTAAATTAGAAATGGAGGCTTGGGCTCAGCTGTTCAATTGTCAAACTAAGATTTTAATCCTTGGCGGTAGGAAGTAGTTCTATACAAAAGAGGGTTTTTTGTTGTTTCTTATGTATTTACAAACCCGTGCAGCCCTATTTTGTGTAGAACTACTTCCTTCCGCCAAGGATTCAAATCTCAGTTTGACAATTGAACAGCTGAGCCCAAGCCTCCATTACTAATTTAAAAACATTACTTTAAAACTAGTAACAAAGGAATGTTGAGTTGCTTCATTCAAAGATTATTGTATTACTGTATTAAAAGCTCACTGTATTATGTCGAGTATAGAGGGTTTGTACTTACATCCCGATTTGGTCAGTTACCCGGATGCGCGGCCATACTGGTGATACTCAGATGTAAACAACGGCATGGACTGCACGAATAATGTACTACTGAATACATTGTTCTGCTAATTTATGCTGTCTAAACCACTAAAAAAACATGTGTGAGCTGTTAAATCATATGATCTAAGACTTAGTAAGCAGGAAAGGGCGCAATATTTTGACAAACTAAAGTTAATATGTGGTAAAGATACATATGAGCAGTATTAATTAAGATATTAGCCTAATATTTTACCTGCCTGACTGGAAATGATAAGAACAAACACAAATGTTGTCAAGATTCTTTCCCTGGTCAAAAAAAAGTTAGTTTGAATATCCGTTGAGGAAAGCGATATCTTTATCGTACTATCCTTTCATCTGTTAAGAAAATATCTTCCTTGTTTACAACTCTCTTTCAGTCTCATTCAAAATTAAAGTCTTTACAGCTGCCTCAGTCATAAAAACAGTCTCTGTCGGCATTTAATGGTGGAACAATGTAACTAAAATCACCATCACGAACACGGTTCCCTCTCAGTCTCCATTCCCTCCTTCAGGGAACGAGTGTTACGAGAGTAACCAAGACATTTCCCAATACAGCTATAATACTATTGTTAAACACTTATTATTTATTGAATAATAATATTTAATAAACAACAACAGCCATTATAAAAGTTGCAAGGCGATTCAGTCAAAAGTACAAAGGCTGCACTCTTATATACAACATTTAATATAAAATATAATGTGATGAGAGTTTGACCTCAGCCAAAACTATTGCTCTGGAACAAATAATAGATTAATGAAACCAAAGACTGCCTGGTAGATTTACCCAAAACAAATTATACCTCATGTTTAACCACTATAGAGACATCAGAGCCAGCGGTAAATTCCAGAAGATCTGGCCGAGGTAAGGCTGCTCTCGGCGGGTTCATGAGCACCAAACGGCCGCTGACGCGCTGGAGCTCACATCTACAAAAACCTCAAAGCGAAATTTCAAATAGACGTTATATTTATTACCAAACCGCGTATTTGAAGTCTAAACAAGTACATTCTCTGCTAAAAAAAGTCTTATACACAGAGTAATGTGTGTAAAGTCTTATACACATTACTCTTATCAGCCAATCAGATTTGAGAACCAGAAAGAACTGTTGTATAATATAATATAATAAACATATATTAAATACATAACATTAAAAGCTGGTAAAAATATGGTGCACTGTTAACACAAAGTAATTATTTCATTAATTTGCTTTGGCTTCAGTACAGTGACACTAGGATATTCTTTATCCTATTATACTGATGAACTAAATGAAATTATATTCGTATCAACCTGGTGGCTCTCATAAACAAGATTGCTGATGCTGCAAAACAACGGAAGCTTCGTTTCATAAAGCCAGACCTGAAACTGGGCCATCCTGAATCCTGAAATGGCCTTCAGTGAAAACCCTCCAGGTATCTACTCCCAGCCTGAAAAAGTCAAAACAAATTGTGTTTCTACCCACTTTATAGGGTTAACATTTTTTAACAATCAGCCTGCCACCACAAAATCTCTGTGATACTTGTCCTAATCGAATTTAACCTCTTTTACTTGGATATGAAGAGAACAGATCATGTTCTCAGCTGCAGCAACCCTTAAAAACACATAACTGGATGATGTAACCTGTTGGAAGTGGAAAATATAAAATATTTCACGTCTGTCCGCCACAAAGCTGGTTCTCATCTGCTTGCAGTGTTTGTGTAACAGGTCCTTGCACTTAAGCCCATGTCTAAATAAATACATCAGCACTGAGCACTGCTTAAAGCGTCTACTTCTGTTTACCACATTTATGAAACTAAGACAGGCCTGTAATACAAATATCACTAGAGCTGCTTTGTCAACACCTTATGGAATTACAGGCCTAACAGTGGCATATTACAGAAACACGAGCTTTGTTACAGGAAAGTTTACAAGCTAATATGAAATGTGCTCAATAAAGATGAATGCATGAGAATAGCACACCTCTGCGTTCAGGATTTCATGGAACGCTGCCTTGAGAAATCATTGCTTAATTTCAAGGAATTACAGGGTTACACAATTATACAAGACGCAGCCTCTCAGAATTTGAAATGAATTGCCGGCAAAAAAAGCAAATGGAAAAGTTCTGCACACAAACAAAATCATTTCTTTCAATAGTCTTCCGTCATTCACAAGGAGATTTTCTTGGTGATGCACAAGGCAATTAGTGGGTTTTCTAAGGATATCATTATTATTATTGCTCAAAGCCCAAACCACAAATATGAAACTTGAACGCATAACTCATCTGCACCATTTCTGTTGCGGACATGAATGAGAATCACATGAGGACAGCATTAGGAACATTCTTACCTGATGACACACTGAGTCATTACCTAGTATACACATTCAACCCTACATTCCCAGCTGACTCGTTTTACCACTTTAAACTATGAGGCAAACATTCTTTAACCCATGCAGCATTGTCTGTTAAATGAGAAACTGTACAGCTGACTAACCAATTTGCTATGAATGACAATTTAGTTGTGTTTTTATGCACCAAATGTATACCGTAGGACAGGTTTAGATAAAATTTCGGGTTTTGAATGCAACACAAACCTATAATGAGTAAAACACAATACTCGTAAAAGCAAATAAAGACTATTGCAAGGTGGCTTTTTTATGCCAGTGGCAATGATAAAAGCTTAAATATGTCCCACTGTGAGCATAAACATTGCTTGTGGTCTATGCAGTGCATAGAAGTGTAAAGCTGTCAAATTTATGTGCACCTGATGCAATGAAATGTAACAAAAGCACGTTAAATGGAAAAACTAGAAAACGGATGCAAAGTAGATGAGGATGCAGAAGTAATCCTCCATTATAATCTGTCCATCATGCTGCAACACAAGTGGTGTGTTGCACAGTGTGATTTTAGAGAACATTTAAATAGTTAAAATAAAATCACTGTTTATGCAAGATCACTTGTGCTCATGTTTCAATGTATTGAGAGAACAGTAAATCATGGTGAAAATAAAATAAATAAAAAATAATAAAATAAAATAAACTAGTTTATGTTAAATGTTTTCCAAGACAACAGATAATTAAATTAATTAAATTAAATTAAATAATAAAATAGTCTCTGTTGAATTTAATAGTCTGTTGAATTAGTTTTTCCAGGCAACAAATTAAATTAAATTAAATTAAATTAAATTAAATTAAATTAAATTAAATTAAATTAAATTAAATTAAATTAAATTAAATTATAGATTAAAATAAAAACAAAAAATATCTCTGTTAAATTAGTTTTCCCAGACAACAAATTAAATGAAATTAAATTAAATTAAAAAATAATAAAATAAAATAGTCTCTGTTGAGTGTTTTTCTAGACCACAAATTAAATTAAATTTAAATTATAAAATTAAATTAAATTTAAAAATATAAAATATCTCTGTTAAATGTTTTCCTAGACAACAAATAATTAAACTAAATTAAATTAAATTATAAAGTACAACATAAAATAAAAAATGTCTCTATTAAATGTTTTTCCAGACCACAAATAATTAAATTAAATTGAATTAAATTAAATTATTATCTCTGTAAAATTGAATGATCTGTTGAATTTGTTTTTCCAGACAACAAATTAAATTAAATTAAATTATAAAATAAAAAAATGTCTCTATTAAATGTTTTCCCAGACAACAAATAATTAAATAAAATAAAATAATATTAGATTAAATTATTCATTTAAATGACTTAATAAAATGAAATGGTCTCTGTAAAATTGAATGATCTGTTGAATTTGTTTTTCCAGACATTAAATTAAATTAAATTAAATTAAATTAAATTAAATTAAATTAAATTAAATTAAATTAAATTAAATTAAATTATAAAATAAAAATATAAAAATGTCTCTATTAAATGTTTTTCCAGACAAAAAATAAAATAAAATAAAATAAAAAAAAAATTAATTCTAAAATAAAAATAAAAACGTCTCTGTTTAATTTGTTTTCCAAGACAACAAATAATTAAATTAAATTATAAAATAAAATAGTCTCTGTTGAATGAAATAGTCTCTGTTGAATTTGTTTTTCCAGACAACAAAATTAAATTAAATTAAATTAAATTAAATTAAATTAAATTAAATTAAATTAAATTAAATTAAATTAAATTAAAGTCATTGATGAATTTGTTTTTTTAGACAACAAATAAAATAAAATAAAATAAAATAAAATAAAATAAAATAATAAAAATGTTTCCAGACAACAAATTTCCTACATGGCTGTGCTAGTTTCATGTTTCCCACATCATTCTGCCATCTCTCTCACTCTCTTTTTCCACACATTATGTCTATTAAGGCCTTATTACCCTGTCAGGATTTATTTTATAATAATGACAAACTGACTTTACATTCCCCACAGTCAAAGCTGGTCAGGTTGGTATGTCGGTTGGTTTTAGAGTCTGGGAGACCATCTCAAATCAGCTGATCCATTATGAATGTAATTGCTATGGTATATTTGTTAGTTTCTGATGTAACTTAATAAGTTTTTCATTACCATGCTGAAGAAAAAAATCAATAAAAATAAATAGCTGACCGGTCCTAGCTGCTTTAATCCGGTTTAACCAGTCTCCTGGCGTTTTTCTGCTCATCCAGCTGGTCTCTCACCTCAAAACTGGCCCAAAAACCTGAAATCAGCAAACTGGAACAGAGCTTTGGCAACGTAATTTTTCCCTGTCACACCAAGAAACCCTGTTTTGATTTTCTCGTGAAAGAAAAACAGAGAGAATAGAGGGAGCGCTGACATCTGCGTATTTGTTATTTACTTCTAGGCAGCTGTGTAGAGAAATTAGGCAGCAAACAAGGCCTGAAATCTACAGCTAAAAAACCCCATGTCCCAGATCCTGTCCGTGCACCCTACCGCATGAATGCTTTCAAACTCACCCTTTCCAACACAGGACCGCTCACTGCCCTCTCCTGAGGATGGATACATTGAATAACAAGTGATGTTTTAAAGGTAACTGGGCCTGGCTTTTGTATTTTAGTTATTTTTATCAAGCCAAGCATGTGGCCTAAAGCCATATTTTACCGTAGTTACATAACCAACAACAGACCGCAGATACATAACATGACCTGATACCCCACAGACCCCCACTCGCACAATCGCTGTGACATAATTACACCACATACACTTGATCTGAGCTCACATCCTAATTTCATCAGCACTCATCATGTTGTTTATCAGCTAATGACCGCATTCTCAATGGCTTTAAAACCACGGCACAGGACTTAGCTCAATTAACGCCTATAAAAGCTTGTACTGATGCCCGTGACCTCCATTTTTGCACTGTACGCTCTCATTAGCGAGAGGGGTTATATAAACACGTGGAGCTGATAACACAGCACACTTTCAAGTTTGGGAAATCAGTGGAGAGCATCCAAAAATACTCTAGAGTGCGAGAAAGGAGACTCAGTCCTCCTTTCCTTCCTTTTCTCAATCTAAACCTGTAAATCTAATGGGAAAGTGTATCATGTATGAAGTAGTATGAAGATAAAATAGGCTCAGATTTGGGTTTTAGTGTATTAGAAATCCCTAGATCTTGGGCATCCTATTTTTACACAGGTTGTAGATCATCGGGAGCAAACACGTGTGGTGTAGTCACATTTTACCCCATTTGGCAACACACCAAAATGAGACAATAAATTTAGTTACACTTACTGCACCACTGAGGGCATCCATCCTCATTAGCATGGCATGAAACACCCTAATGTCATTGTTGGCTCCACCCGGCCGTCTGTCGGCCTTGGGATTAGTGAAGAAAGCCTGTAAGCCTTATTGTGGCTAATTACAATGGTCAGGATAGTAGTTAACTTTAAATTCAGCGATTTATTTTTAATTTTGTATATGTCTTAGTGGTGGAGGAATTGGAAAAAAATGGACAGGGTGAATTTCACAGAATCCCTCAAGATGATGACCAGGTCATATTTTAAATCATATCTCCAAACAGATTTACCTATAGATTATTTTTATATTTAATGCAAAATATTTGCGCTAAATTTAATTAATTAATTGATTAGGTAAAGAATTTATACATAATGGTAGCTTAAGACAATTTTAATGGAAAAAGAAAAGAAATCGCAAATTCAAATTTTTTTGTATAATAAAAATTGTAATCTAATAATTTTAACCTCACAAAACAACCTCAAGAAGAAGTCATGGTCATATTTAATCTTAAAACCAAATGAAAGAAATAGACCATTTTCATCACAATTCAGCATATTTTCCCAGGAGATTCTTTACCATAATGCAAATAAATAAAGAAAGAAAGAAATAAAGGCAATTTATGCTAATGGTATAATTGAAAATTGAAAAATAATAATAATAATAATAATAAATGAATTAATATATAATAATTAATTATATATTTTTTATTTTTTTCCCCTAATAAATAAATAAATTTCATTTGGGATTTTTCTTTTTTTCTTTAATTGAAATGTAAATAAATAAACAAACAAATAAATAAATAAATAAAGGCAATTTCTGCTGTTTATTTCATTGAAAATTTGAAATAAACATATAAATAAATGTAATTTATGCTGATGATTTAATTGAAAATTGATAAATAAATAAATAAATTTATGATTTTTCTTTTTTTCCTCAGGATATAAATAATTTTCATTTGGGATTTTTCTTTTTTTTTTCCTCCAAAAAAAAAAAAAAAAAAAAAAAAAAAAAGTGCATTGTGCATGAGTGATTTTGCTCATTAAAGCTAATTTTTCTTGCAAATTTCAAAGCAAATGAAAGAAACAGAATATTTTCATTACAACTAAGCATATTTTCAAAGGAGTCTCTTTAGCATAATGAAAAATAAAAAATAAAAAATAATAATAAATAAACAATGGTAATTTATGCTGATGATTAACTGAAAATTTAAATAAATAAATAAATGTCATTTATGCTGATGATTTAATTGAAAATTTAAATAAATAAATAAATACATACATACATACATTTTCCTTTGTGATTTTTCTCTCTTTTTTTTCCCAGGAAATAAATAATTTTCATTTGAGATTTTTCTTTTTTTCCCCAAGAAAAAAAACTGCAATATGCATGTGCAATTTTGCACATTCAAGCAAATTTTACTGGCAAATTCAAATAAATAATTCAAAAATACATGTTGTTGGTCAATGTTACAATGCAGTTCCAGACTACAATGCCTTTATGAAGAGCTCGGCTGAGAACCTACAAGAAATCAAAGAGAAATATGTTTTCATAGTGCCTCCAGGTTAGAGCCCCTCAAATCTAATGCAACCATAATGCACTCTTCCAGCCCTCCTTTGCCAAACCACTGAATACAGGGTGGTTATGTAGACCAATGTGTCCATTTTCTTCTTGTTTGTGTTTAGAATGCGATTCTAACTATTGAGTACATCGAGTATGCAGTCTGCACTTAATTGCTCATACGTTGAACGTTTCCAGGGATCAAATCACAGAGCTGGTGGCAACAATGAGTTTAAAATAAAACACAAACGTAACAAGACAATTTGAAAATCTATTCTGGGCAAGACTGGAGGCGACTGATTATGTTCTGTGACAGGGTGTAATAAGATCTGAGCGTCACTCATGGACAGAGGTGTCTGCAGATGTTTAAGGTGGGGGTCAGGGACGGCCAGCTTCTGTTGACTCATAATCAGTATAGTGTTAAACCTTAACGGTTGTTTTTCTTGCTTAATGCCGTTCTTGTCTCGCCTCCTGAAAGCTTTCAATGCTCCCTGCAGGTTGTTGTCATATATCTGATAGCACAACAGTGACTAATCCAATCTTATTGTGTTTGGCTCCAACAAGCTGTTTAAATTCAATTTCCTCCGCAGACCTTTTGCTAATGACAAATGTGTCAAATGATTACTGTAACATTGTCCAGTAAACTGAAAAGCTAAACAACAATAACTCCACGCTCATTTATCAGATAGAAGGTATGAAAAGAAAGGGATGCTTGGTAGTAGTGTTTGATAAAGCAAACATCACTATGACTATACCATTAACATTATTTTAGAACTATACATATAGACAAAAAAATAGCTGTATGATTTTGAGATTCATCTTTTCACATTGAGGACAACTGATGGACTCAAACACAACTATTAAAAAAGGTTCAAACATTCACTGATGCTCCAGAAGGAAACACAATGCATTAAGAGCCGGGGGGTGAAAACATTTGGAATTTGAAGATCAAGGTAAATTGTACTTAATTTGTCTTCCGGGAAACATGCAAGTATCTTATGTTGCTCCTGAAGGGCCGTACTAAATGGAAAAAAAAAAATATCTTCATCCTGTTCAAAAGTTTTCACCCCCTTAATGCATCTTGTTTTCTTTCTGGAGCATCAGCGAATGTTTAAACCTTTTTTAATGGTTGCGTTTGAGTCCCTCAATATACATATATAACCAGTCCATAAAACCATAATTTAACCAGTGCTTCATAGTAAGAATAAGTTTGACTCACTAAAAACAACCAACTCACTATGATTCATTTGTTTAGGAATCAGATCACATGGGTTATGCGGTATGGTTTTGATTCATCAAAGACCTAAATCAATTGTTCAGGAAACTTTGATTCACTAAACTGGTTCACAAGGCACATTGCAAGTCAAATCCAGTCACATTTAGTTTTATAGTGCCATATATAATACAGATTGTTTCATAGCTCAATTCAGCTTAATTTAGTTTAATAACAGTATCAATGTTTCAAAGTTCATCAGATTCAATTCTCTGCTCTATAGAAGACCACAGCGTCATTTTTCAGCTCAATTTAGTTTAACGTTGATTCAGTGTAGATCAAAGTTCATCAATTATGCAACAAATTCAATTCAGCTAAAAAGCATCTCTACAGAAGGCAATAGTGCCATTATTCAACTAATTCAATTCAAGTCAGGTCAATGTTGATTCAGTTCAGTTCAGTAACATAAGAATCATTTGTGAGAATCAGACTACACTAGTTGCAGTCTGTTTTTGATTTACCAAAAAGAATCGAATCATATAAGTGATTCATTCTGTAATCAGAATAAATGTAACCCTGGACCACAAAACCAGTCGTCAGTCGCATGGGTATATTTGTAGCAATAGTCAAAAATACATTGTTGTATGGGTCAAAATTATTGATTTTTCTTTTATGTCAAAAATCACCTACTGTAAATATACAGAAACTTACATTTTGATTAGTAATATGCATTGCTAAGAACTTAATTTGGACAACTTCAAAAGTGATTTTCTCAATATTTAGATTTTTTTGGCACCCTCAGATTTCAGATTTTCAAATAGTTGTATCTCGGCCAAATATTGTCCTATCCTAGCAAGTCTTTCAGATTATGTAATAAAAAAAAAGACCCTTATGACTGTTTTTTGTGGTCCAGGGTCACAAATGCCCTGTGCACTCTGCACTATAGATTTGGTAGCAGTGTTGTAATGCCATAAAATAAGCATTACAGGACACTGCGTCAATATATTTTAGAGCCTACAGTACGCACATGTGAAAACAACATTTGGCTTTGGTATTTTTTTTTTAAGGAGAACTATTATGTCACCTTTTACAAGATGTAATATAAGTCTCAGGTGTCCCCACAATGTGTCTGTGAAGTTTCATCTCAGATAATATCTGATATCATTTGAAAATGCCTATTTTAAGTAAAGCAACATGCTGTTTTTGTGCATGTCTCTTTAAATGTAAATGAGCTGCTACTCCCCGCCCACTTTTTCAGAAAAGGGCTGTGCCCTTACAGCTCATTACTCAGATAATCTGATAAAAGATTTTAATTATTATGTCTGTCATGTTGAAATCGTGCATTTTAAAGCCATATCAGGTTAAACTTCTAATATACGTTTTTCTGAGCATACACATCCGAAGCACGCGCACAGAAAGCGGGTGTCACACAGCATGCGAATACAAAACTAAGTTCTCTTTCACGTCTTATTGCGCTTAAACTCTTAAAAACACTTTCGCCATGACGTCAGAACTGGTACACCGCCGTCGCTTACGAAAACACAATGGCGGCACCGGGGGTGGAAACATGCAGATTAAGTGGCAGTGATATTATAATAAGATTCCCTTTCTACATCACAGAGAAAGGCTTACCAAAATAAATTTACTGGGTTGTTCTTTTTCACATTTTCTAGGTTGGTAGATGCACCGGGTACTCGATTATAACACTTAAACATGGAAAAAGTCCTTTTTTAATGATATGTCACCGTTAAAGAACAGAAAAATCAAGCAAATGGTTCTGAAAACAAGAACATATTCTCAAACAAACAGGTCAACCGAGGTCTAAATCAAAGTGAAAGGCAGCTAAGATATTCATAAGCACATTTATCTGCTCCTCTAATAGCACTTTTAGCTATTGAAAGCCCACAATACACTTTTTCTGTTCACACACACATTCCACTGAGTACAATCTACAGTCGCTCAGAGACAGCTAGGTAACTCGCCCATTTACAATGACACGCTCAGGGTACATAGCCCACTATCACTTTCAGAGCAATGATAATGCACCACGTTGACCTTTAGCACCGTAATTACAGTTTCTCAGGCCCGCACACCTTATCAAAAGCTACGCCTCTTTAAATGAGAGAATGCAAAGAAATGAAATGGCTTCTGAGGGAGTATAAATCACTGTGTCTTCGTTTGATCTCAGCATGTGATAATTCACAGCTATCAACTGATAAATGTCATCAGCGATGTGGCATTTGTGCGTCTCCCAGTGCAAGTTTAGCTCATCATCAGAGCTGAGTGCAGTTTCGGATTTATTAATGTCCCTGTCTGCAGGAAAACCCTGCATGACCCCACTGTTTGTGTTTCATAATCTAGTTTGCCATCTTTGTCTCTCCCATCTTTATTGTCTCCTTCTTTCTATCTGTATACTGGACTGTTTTGCCTTAAAGGGATAGTTCACCCAAAAAATGAAAATTCTTACGTCATTTATTCTCCCTCATGTCCTTTTAAACCTCTTGGGAGTTTCTGCAGAAAACAAAATAATATGTTAAATAAATATAAAAAAACACTAAAACATTTGATCAAAATATCTTTGTGTTTACAGTAGAAAGAAAGTCACACAGGTTTGGACTGATGCAAGAGTTTTCAACTATCCCATTAAAGGTGAAGTGTGTAATTTTCCCAATTTTAAAATGTGACCCTAGACCACAAAACCAGCCGTAAGTAGCATGAGTATAGTTGTAGCAATGGCCAAAAATACATTGTATGGGTCAAAATGATCGATTTTTATTTTATGCCAAAAAATCATGAGGATGTTAAGTAAAGATCATGTCCCATGAAGATATTTTGTAAATTTCCTACCGTAAATATATCAAAACTTAATTTTTAATTAGTAATATGCCTTGCTAAGAACTTCATTTGGACAACTTTTCTCAATAATAGATTTTTTACACTCTCAGATTCCAGATTTTCAAATAGTTGTATCATATCATAACAATAATTCAGCTTTCAAATGAATTTTCAAAAAAATGATTTTTTTGGTCCAGGGTCACGAATACTTTCCTTCCTTTAAACAGAAATACTAAGGAAGCAATTTATAGGTAGATTTCCTGAAAAATGCAGCAAATACTGTTCCAAAGGGTTTAAAATACTGTTCACACAGCAACATCAGCTCAACCAATGGCATGAGTCTGGCAGAGGACTATCTGTTAAACAGTAACTGATGGGTTTTCAGGAAAACTATTTAAAAGATTTATTATTTTTGGTGTAGGAATAAAACACTTCACCTGTAATGAAATTAACTAGTCTGACTCATCTGCTAAACATTTTTCCACATACACCCATAATAACAGAGTTTCCTACTATCTGCTTTGTTATCTTGGACATTGTTCTAAGTGTCATAAAGTTCAAGAAGGATATGAGGCATAAGCTGATGTGTTGTTATATCTGGAAACGCATTGCGAAATACAATTTAGTTTCAAGTTCCAATTTTACTGTCACATCTTTATTGTGACTAAATATGACACCATTCAGATTTTATATAATATATTCAGTCCAAAGTTCCTGAAGAAGAACCATAAAGTGTGTGTGTGTGTGTGTATATTTATTTTACGAAATAACATAAGATATTTCACATAAAAGATGTTTACATATAGTCCACAATGAAAATAATAGTTGAATTTATAAAAAAAAATTCTGTTCAAAAGTTCACATACAGCTGATTCTTAATATTGTGTTGTTACCTCAGTGATCCACAGCTGTGTTTATTTGTTTAGTAATAGTTGTTCACGAGTCCCTTGTTTGCCCTGAACAGTTAAACTGCCTGCTGTTCTTCAAAAAAATCCTTCAGGTCCCACAGATTCTTTGGTTTTAAGCATTTTTGTGTATTTGAACCCTTTCCAACAATGACCGTATGATTTTGAGATCCACCTTTTCAAACTGAGGACAACTGAGGGACTCATACGCAACTAGTACAGAAGGTTCAAATGCTCACTGATACTTCAAAAGGAAAAATGATGCATTAAGAGCCGGGGGGTGAAAACTTTTGAACAGAATGAAGATGTGTACATTTTTCTTATTTTGTCTAAATATCATATTTTTTTCATTTAGTACTGCCCTTCAAAAGTTACAGAAGATACCAGAAGACAAAATAAGTTCAATTTACCCTGATCTTCAAATTCAAAAAGTTTTCATCCCCGGCTCTTAATGCATCATGTTTCCTTCTGAAGCATCAGTGAGCATTTGACCCTTCTGTAATAGTTGCATATGAGTCCCTCAGTTGTCCTCAGTGTGAAAAGATGCATCTTATTCAGGTCAGTACTTAATAAAAAATAACATGCATTTTGTATGATCCCTCTTATTTTGGTAAAATAATTAACATTTTGCAGATTCTGCAAGGAGTATGTAAACTTTTGACTTCAACTGTAAATATATAGGCTATATATATGTTCACACAACAAGTAAGACAAGTAGGTCATGAAAATTCACTTTCAGAACTCTAATGCCTATAGCTTAAATTCACTTTTAATATATCATCTGCAGTCAGGGTGGCTTAAGGATCACTGTGCAGACTTTATTAGTTGGAAGGACGTTTTTGAAGGATAAAATAAATCGGCTTTGAAATTTCTGACACCAGAATTATCATCACACTAGGTGATAACTGCTATCTGGTGCATCACACCAGACTTTATTAAGAAACGTTTATACAGGTATATGTGCTGAATAAAGGCGCGCAGAGAAGAGTGAATTGCAGCCAGTATATGAAGTATTCTAAAATGAATGATATGTTTTATGTTTTATTGCTGCAAGGAAAACAAATGCTTGTTGTATGTTGCTGTTTGTCCTAGGCGCTTAATGATCAACATTTGTGCGTTATGCAAGAAGAAAAAAAACTAACCTAGGTTATGGAAATTAAAAAAACAGAGCACTTGTGAAAAATGCTTTGAGGCACAAAAAAGATTTTACTTAGTACTGAGAAATAAAAATTAATGTTAAGGTGCTAGAAAATATTTCTTACTTATGTGTTCAACCGAATATAGTCAGGTTGAGTCATTATATTGTTTATACTGTGAAACCTGTTTCACATTGCACGCATAAGCTGTGCATATTTTTATGTTTTGTAATTGATCAACATTAACGGAAATACTCCAACATAGAAATCTCTTTATTTTTTTGCACAGAGCTGCAGAAATGCTGGCTGTATAAAATCACAACCCAAACCTGCTGTTGTAGTTATGCTGTGGCAAGCATTTGTGCTGCATATGCATGCAGTGTGAAACAGACCTTATTTTATATGTTGTCAATTGAGTTTCAGTTTCCTGATCTATATTTTCTCATAGCACTTTGATACCTCTGCTGAACACTTTCAGTGCTGACAAGTGAGAATGAACCCTTTTTAAGATCACAGCTTTTAATTCTTACAGTGACTTCCAAAAGTGAGGGCCTGAGCAGAGGAACAGAGTCTAAACTTAGTACTATGAATCAGATCATAGCCTCTCAAAGCAGAGAGTCTAATCTCTTACGACAGACAGACGGGATGTACAGTGGCTTCCACTTATCTATGTACTTAGATCTGGGTCATTTAAAGCATACTAATTCTTAAAAGAAAAAAATTATTTGCGAATATCTAAAAAGTGTTATTAAAGTAATAGTTCACTCAAAAAAAGGACAATTTGCTTAAAATGTACTCTCCCAGAGGACATTAAAGATGTAGATCAGTTTGTTTCTTCATCTGAACATATTTAGAGAAATGCAGCATTAGATCATTTGCTCACCAATGGATCCTCTGCCGTGAATGGGTGCCGTCAGAATGAGAAACATGCTGCTTTTCACTTCACAAGATGTTATTTGTTAGATTGGAATCATGTGAGTTACTAGTGGATTACTGTGATGCTTTTATCAGCTGTTTGGACTCTCATTCTGACGGCACCCATTCGCTACAGAGGATCTATTGGTGAGCAAGTGATGTGATGCTAAATTTCTCCAAACCTGTTCTGATGAAGAAGCAAACTAATTTACATCTTGGATGGTCTGAGTATGAGTACACTTATCAATTTTTAATATTCCTTCATATACATTTATCATTCAAAGTAAACATTAACTTTGACGTCCCAGTTTCTAAGTATCTCTAGTCAAGCATGTCTCTCCATCTCACTAGATTCAACACCGCTCAGCGATTGGCCAGTCATAGCAACAGTAACCTGTGAAATCCTTAACACTTTCTCAGAAAATGACTCAACAGTTATAAGTTAACCTCGTAAGCACTTCATATCAGCACGTTAAATGTCCATTTTAAGCACCAGCGAGGTTAAAGGTCACATTTTATGAAATCAAAATAGGAATCTGGGTCATTAACCTTTTATATGTTGCATTGTCAATTTTTACATTGACTTAGTAAATCACAAGACAGATTTTGTCACAGCTATTGTAGCTGTCTTGTAAATGTCACTGTTAAAAGGACGACAAAGGAAAAAGAAATGATTCTGAGAATCATAACTGGATTTCAGGTATTAGCTTTCACAAAGTAAAGATTGTTTTTTTTTACCACATGACCACAGGGGTCAATGCTCAGGCATGATGAATGAACACGGTGAGCTGGTTTGGCCGGTGTGTGATGGAAAGAAGCACCTCCTGCTGTTGGGATGCATTTCCACCTGTAATCTTGATTAATTGTGACTTCTCTCCAGGACAAGGACAACCTTGGCTAAAAATCAGGACATTTGCCTGCACTCTCCACAAAATAAACTGTGGCTTTTATGTCGACTAAGACAAAGTTAACCGGAAAAATAAACAATGGAGCTTGATTTTACCTGTCTGGAATATTTTAAGAGTGAAGAATGACTGCATGTGTTATTTGCATTGTTTCAACACCTGATTTACTACAAATTATGCAAATCAGATGTTCGATGGCCTTTGATTTAAATTCATCATTAATGCAAAACGGAATTAAGCTTTAATAAGTCCAGATTTATTGAACTCATTTAACAAATCGTTATCCTTCATATTAAAAAGATGGATGGACTGTAATAAGGGGATATATCACTATCCTTGTTCTCTCTTTCAGATCCACTGTCAGCAGACTGCCAGCGGGCTCATGTGCTCTCTGAGAGCGGTGCAGCGTGGGAAGCTATTAGTGGTTTCTTCAAAATGCTTCTGATAAGGACATGTGAAAACAACAGAGAACAAAGAGCAAGTCGCTTGACACACACCAGCATCAGGTTGCAACAAAACCTCTGACCTGTGCTGTATCACTTAAACAAATGTAATCAAATTCATTATATATTAACATATATATTTCTTCTAAGGAGGCTAGGGAGACAGTGCCTCCTCAAATATGGATGAGAAAAAAATGTGTAGTACAAAAATAAAACAAAGCCAGTATTTCAAAATATAACTAAGTGTATAAATCACTGTTTTTTCTAAAGAAACATTGTCCGGGTAAAGTTACAGTGGGAGTTTGCGTCTCTCTTGCCTCCCCTGAGCCCATTGAGTTTTAATAGAGCCCCTAAAGCGTGCGGTGAGTTGGGGGTAACTGAGAATGAATGAGGGAAAGTCACATGAGAGGAGGCAATGGCTCTATCATAATATGATTGGATATGACTGGTTATGTGACTGGTTCATGCGATAAACCCCACCTCTTGTGCGCATTCCGCACTTGCAAATCAGTCTGAATGAACAATATAATGGTGTTAATGGGAGGACTAATTTAAGACAGTAAACAACTCGCACACTTAGATATAATCACTTTGTTACTTCAAAATAAGAATCTGTAGGAATTTTTAGTGAGTAATCAGCTTGGCAAAAACAAAAGTATATCTCTTCATCTGTGACTAATATTTACCAAGCTTTGATGACTGATGATCCGAAAAATTAAGCATTACTGAACATAAGTTCACAATTAAAACATATAGTGTAAATTGTTATTGCCTTGAGTAATTATTTTGGAACCTTGGATTATATTTAAACCCTTTCCAACAATGAGCGTATGATTTTGAGATCCATCTTTTCACAAGAGGACAACTGAGGGACTCATACGCAACTATTACAGAACATCCCAATGCTCACTGATGCTTTAGAAGGAAACACGATGCATCAAGAGCCGGGGGGTGAAAACTTTTGAACAGAATGAACGTGTGCATTTTTCTTATTTTGCATAAACATCTTATTTTTTTGTCATTTAGAATCTATGGAAGATACTTACATGTTGCCCAGAAGACAAAATAAGGTAAATTTACCCTGATCTTCAAATTTCAAAAGTTTTCACCCCCCGGCTCTTAATGCATTGTGTTTCCTTCTGGAGCATCAGTGAGCGCTTAAACCTTCTGTAATAGTTGCATATGAGTCCCTCATTTGTCCTCAGTGTGAAAAGATGGATCTCAAAATCATGAAGTCATGGTTGGAAAGGGTTCAAATACACAAAAATGCTTAAAAACCAAAGGCTTTGTGGGACCTGAAGAATTTTTCTGAAGAACAGTGGGCAGTTTTAACTGCTCAGGACAAACAAGGGACTCATGAACAACTATCACTAAACAAAAAAAAACACAGCTGTGGATCATTCAGGTTACAACACAGTTACAACACATTAAGAATCAAGTGTATGTAAACTTTTTTTAAAAATGGGGATCATTTTTATAAATTCTACTATTATATACTCTTGTGCACTATATTTAAACGTCTTTTATGTAAAATATCTTTTTCAAGTCAGTACTAAATTAAAAATAACATGCATTTTGTATGATCTCTCTTATTTTGGTAAAATAATTAGCATTTTGCAGGATCTGCATGGTGTATGTAAATTTTTGACTTCAACTATATTTAATCTAATAATGATTATTATGTGATATTATAAAATAACAAAACTAAAAATGCATGATCTCATATACAGTAAGCACAAATACTACAATACTTCTGCCTAGCAACTTAGAAGACAAACAAAACCTCTAGCCAATAGAAAGAGTCTGCTGGCATAATGAGAATGCAAAGGGTGTCTCTTGCACTAGACTTGCATCAGACTACCACCAGTCTTACTGTGAAAAAAAAAAAACTGTTGAACTGGCTCACCGTTATAAACAAGTGATAGGTTTTGACATTCGAATAACCTGGACAGCACACAGGTGTTCTGAACAGCACATCTTCACTGCTGTCAGACTCACGGTACTGCCAGGGGAGTTTCTCAAGGTTGAGTGTGTCATTAACACGCTAAGCGTCAGCTAGTCTGCCTCAACATACACTAAGAGCTGACAGAACTCAGATTCAATGATGCAGTCTTATTGAGCTAAGTTAAGCGACTACATTAAAGGCCTTAAAAATAATTAATCTTTAATAGACTATATATATATACACCTCAAGAGTGAGAAGTAGAAACAGAGCTCCCATTCTTGTCAGAATAAGCACATTAAACGACAGACATCATAAGTTACTAATTATAACTGAGATCAGATGAAATCTAATCCAAACAAAGTTTAGATTTCATGTGGTTTTCAATTATAAGCCCTGTAAGACTGTGTCTCAGATTAAACAGACTCAGCTGGGTTTCTTTTCATGCTAGGACATTAATAGCCCTTCCTATCCACAACTCTTAGCACAGTAGCTGAGGGTAAAACACTCAGTCGCGGTATAAATAGCTTGGAGTTAATGCATTAATAACACCTCCCCTGTACTAACTTTACAAAGTACTGTGTATGTGTCAGTACAAATAAAATGCAATGAGGCACCATGTCCTTTGAGCAATTACAAAGGAGAACTTCTAAAAAGAGCACAGGAGTATTAAAGGATCTTTAAATAAAGCTGAACTCCGGCCACAGTTACTGGGTGAGACCTAAGGGTTTATTTATAGTCGGCAGAGGAAGATCCAGCTAACCGTAACAGGAAGGGTCCTCTCAGGAACTTAGGGTCAATGGCGTTATCAACCAGTAATGCAATGTGCGGGTCTCCTGTTTTTTTGAAAAACAACAATTGCCTATGGTAAAAACAACAAAAAAGCATGGATGCATTAGATGGATGTCTAATGGATTTGTCAAATAAGGCCATTTCAAATGTTTAATGCATGAAACCAGATAGCACAAAGCCGTTTAGGTCTTCCTTACTCATAAAAACATACTTTTATGCTTTTATGGACCAATTCAAGGACAAATTCCATTAGGCGTTTGCATATGCTATTCCACCACTTTTTTTCCCCTATCTGAATCTACATTAAATAAAAAACTGGTGGAATGAAAACATATTTTCTTACATTTGACTTTTATCTGAGTGACTGGCAACTGAGGGTGTTTTCACATTACTGCTTCCTTAGTTGAAGCAAGCTTGGGCAAGTAGTAGGGTGAAAATTATTCATGGCATGAGATTCAATCTATGTATCACTTTTGCACAGTTGTAAAATGCTAGCTGATGCCCTACACTTTTGTGCATGTTCTTAAATCTTCATTGGTGCATTTAAAAAGGACAGTTTCCTAGACAGTTGGTCAAAACAGTATTTCAACCATGCTCAAATACACAATATACAGGGATGCACATAAGTGTTTCTTCTGGTTCTCATGAGAGCACCTACAGATTTTGTTTGGTGCTCACACATACAATGCTAATACTAAATTTTCAACATTCTTAAAGGTGACATATCATGAAAATCTGACTTTTTCTGCATTTAAGTGGTATAATTGGGTCCCCGGTATAACTACCAACCCAGAAAAAGAACGACCCAGCAAAAAATTTTTGGTAAGTCTTTCTCTGCAAGTTTTCAGATTTTGGCTCCGCCCCTTAATCTGCACGTTTACACCCATGGTGCCGTCAATTCTGTTCTTACAGTCGACAACAGTGTACCAGTTCTAACTCTATGGTAAAAGTTTGAGCAAAGCATGCTAACTGTTCTGTTGTTGGCTGCACAGACCAGCACAGAACACTATTTAGAGTCCCAGCCTCAGAGGAGACAAGACAGCAGTGGATTAATTGATTTATTTACTGTATATTACGCTGCTGCCACACAGATCTATTATAAACATGCAATTTTTTTCCCAGCTGCTTACATTCACAGACATAACCAACTGTTTTTGTAACTCATGTGTTTTTAAGATGAACTTATGTGTATTTGACCTTTTAAGCGCAATAAGACATGAAAGAGAACTTAGTTTTGTACTCACATGCTGTGTGACAGCCGCTTTCTGTGCGCGTGCTTCAGATGTGTTCGCTTTGAAAAACGTATATCAGATGTTTAAACAAATATGGTTTAACACGCATGATTTCAGACATGATAATCAAAACCAAACAGATGTTTTTTTGGCAGAGTTTTGGAGCTACGAGCTGTAAAGGCACAAGGGTTGCCAGGTTTTCATAACAAAATCCACGCAATTGCTACTCAAAACCCAATCATGTTTCAAAGGGGGGGTCCCCTGTGAAAAATCGTGTTCTGGGGGATATAATACATGTTTTTTGTCAGGGTTTCCCTGGTAAATTTGCTTCAACCCACAGACATCAAAAACTACCTGTGGCAACAGTGTACAAATAGCTCGATTCCATGGAAAAACTGTGGACTTGGCAACACTGAAAGGCACAGCTCTATTCTGGAAAAGGGGGCGGGGAGCAGCAGCTCATTTGCATTTTAAGAGACATGCATGAAAACAGCTATTTGCCAAGTTTAGTGCTGCTGACTGAAGTGCGTCAGATAATGTCACAGTTTTATGTTTTGCACTGAAACCGGCAGTGTGTACTTTAGATTTATGCTTCCAGTTTGAATGGAAATCATATATAGTATTACAATTAGTCGATCTAAAACAGTGACTGTGCATTAACCAAGGCTATCTCACAGCCAATTTGTATGTATTTTATGAGGTGGATAATGTGTATGAATTTGTATGTATGATTTTGTATGATTTACCTCATAAAATATGTATGAACTGCCATGAGATTGGGCTGCATAAACAGCCATCAACCATGTCGGTGCCCAAATAAGCGCTTTTTTTGTTGTTGTTGTTTTTGTCGCACAAAAGATTTAAACATGGAAAATAATCACCTTTAACTTAATTACAGATCAGTGATTGGATTACACTCAAAAAGCACCACATTGGTGTTTAGCCAGTCAGCTACATCATGCCTCTGTCTTTTATATTTATTCCAGTCTTATGAAATACCTACTGTAACCCTGAGTCCCCTGACCTGTTACGGCTAGCTAAGCCAGCTCTAACTTGGTTATGTTGTTGCCATTATGTGTCTCATGTTGGTGTATTAGAAGGCGGTGACAAACAGAGCAGGGTGATCATGTGATGTCAGACGCACAAGTCTTACCAAACAAACATAAGAAAGCTCTGTGAACACATTGCATTGAACTAATGGTCAACACTAGAGTGGCTTAAAGACAAACATGCACATCGCCTCGACGTGTCATTACATAGATAATGTTTACTCTTCAGTACAGAAAACAGAAGGATGTGTTGTCACAAATGAAGTCCAGTCATCTTGCTAAAATTGCATAAAATCCAAAAACAGACATTCTACTGAAACATATCTATCTCACAATCTAATACTTGCGATAAAGTACTAGTGAATCCACTAGTGAAAACACTTTTGCACTCTTCTAATTAAGCAGAATTAACTTCATTCCAAGTGACATTTCCAGTATAAGAATTAGAGTTGAACTGATACATTTCTTAATGTCATATGCCTCCGTTTTAGAAATGAAAGCTCTGAAATGACTTTTGAAATAAAGGAAATCATGTTCAGTGCCACAAATTAGTTTGACACGATTTGATTCATAACCTTTAAAACTATCTAAAAATGTATTTCCAGATTTAGATTAAAAAAGGGCACAGATTAGAGAAGGAGAATATAAATGGCAAATATTTCATAACATTTGCTAAGGCCCAATTATTTTTGTGTGTGCATTCGTTTGCTTGTAAACAACGCATCTGGGTTCTACGTCAGCACGCCAGCTCCTACGTCAGCAGCACCACATGCATGACACGGAAGAGAAGAAATTGTTAAATAAAGTTTTTTTTGTTTTCTTTGAGCACAAAAAGTATTCTGGTAGCTTCATAAAATTACGGTTGAACCACTGATGTCACATGGACTATTTTAACAATGTCCTTACTATCTTTCTGGGCCTTGAACGTGGTAGCATTGCTGTCTATGCAGGGTCAGAAAGCTCTTGGATTTAATCAAAAATATCTTAATTTTTGTTCTGAAGATGAATGAAGGTCTTATGGGTTTGGAACAACATGAGGGTAAGTAATTAATAACAGAATTTTCAATTTTGGGTGAACTATTTCTTAATTTTCTTGTGGCTCTATAGTGATTTGTCACATGGTTCTTGCCAGTTCAACAACTAACGTTGACGTGAATGGTAATGCTAACTTGCATTACCATTCTTATCTGTCAGAAGAATTAAAGCTTGTTAGCTAAGAGCTGGTGTAAGTCTAAAGCTTACGAAACACGGAAAAAAGAAAGCTGTGATGATACAGCAATACCAAGACAACCTCACTCAAATGTTCTTGGCAACACTGCTATGTGACTCCTGTTCCTCAGAAACTCTGTACATCTTCAGACTGCTGGGGACTTTCTTTGTCGGGCTACAGCCGTCTCAATGTCTGATAACCTCCAGGACGTAAGCTCCTCACACTCTCAACTTGAACGAGTGCCACTACAAACAAAGAGAAGGTTGCCAAGGAAGTCAGACATACAGAACTTAGGAGAGAGAGTGAGAGAGAGAGAGATAGACAAGATAGACATGATATAAATAGCAGACCTTGCTTGCTAAGGCGTACTCCTTTGTATTTGAATGACCAATGCATGTTTTTAGATAGAAGACAATGGGGTCCGTCATTTGTGTGGAAAATCCTTGGAAGGGCTCCATCCAGTGAATGCTAAATAAATATGAAAAAAAAGAGGCTTCAACACTTGTTTATGTCACATTAACACTATGGTTTGTACATTGTGATCTCTCTATTCAACACACATTACATATTGTTATAGTAAGCTTCAGTCGGCCACCATCAAAATTTAACTTTTAAAAATATCACATGTTGAGGAAAGGCAAAAGAGTTAGTTCAAACCTTCCTGATCCTTTTGAACAATTAAACATATCCGTCCTGAGTAAAAGTATTAATTTCTTTTAAAAACCAAAATAAAAAACAGTCAAAACTAGTGGTGTCAAAATTAGCGGGTTAACGCAGACGATTAATCTTTTCATTTTACCACGTTAAAAATATTTAACGCAATTAACGCAGGGGCGGGGCTAGGTTTGGGCCACTCACTACTACTAAAGACGTCTTTACGAGCACATCAAATAAGGTGTTACCAAATCTGCCTTCAGTAGAACATCAGTGAACTGCGGTCAGATGAGATGTTGTCAGGCCATTTCACGAGTTCAACCTCACATCTAATCTGGTTGAGTAAACAGTAAGCATATTTTGGCGTGCTGTCCTGGGGGAGGGCTCCGAGCCCGGAATATGGCCCGAACCCAGAGAACTCCCCCCATCCCAAGTATAGGATGAGGATAGATTAAGGGTGAGGAGTTGGGGTGGAGGGGGGATGCCGAAAAAACAGTCGAATGATGGAGGTAAGTCGGCTGTGTGCTTATATATGACTTGTGCTAGCTAGACGAGTTGCACCTGTGCCAAATCAGTTGATTATCTGATCATGCTCCTCCCGAACTTTGTTATCAAACATCATATGTCAGTAAAGACAAATCTTCCTGTCCTGTCAGCCATTATACGTATGCAATGTCGTAGTTATGTCGACGGTTAAGATATGATGATACAAGCGATTAAAGCTGCCTTAAAAATGTGCATGTAAGTATTTAATATTTATGTGTCACATTTAAAGCAGTGTCAGATCTGAGTCAAGTTCAACAGCGGCAGCTTTTAAAGTAACAGCAGCCAAAATATCGTAATAACAAGCTGTGATGTCTGTTAATCAAAGAACAAAAAATTAAAAAGAGGAAATCAATAACTACTATAGTTTTAAGCTTTATCTTTTTTCAAATTTAGAATAATGTGTTTAATAAGTTAAATTGACAGCTCTCAATTATACTGTAATATTGAATGGCTATAGTCAATGGTTAAATATTAGGAAAAAATATTCACAGAGACATCAGTTGGAATCAGTGATACTTGCCTTTGGTCATAAAAAGATGACATTAAACAAATATTAAAAATATACTTTTTATGCTGTTTCTACATTAATTTGATTAATGAATGTGAAATTATTGCAATATAAAAGTATAATTAAAAACCTTAACGTCAGCAATTAATTTCAGAATTTGTTTTTTTTTTTTTTTTTTATCGAAATTATATTTCTTAGATTGTTCAACAATCTAAGAAATGTAAAGTAAAGTCATACAGGTTTGATTACTGATGATGACTGAATTTCATTATTGGGTGAACTGTTACTTTAAACACAAGCAGTACAGAGATATTATAGTTATGAAATTAAACCGACCCATCAAAATTGTTCTCAACGTGTCTCATTTTGACTAATACAATAAAAGTTCTTCACCACCAAGTTGTTACAAAAATGTTCTACGGTCAAGAAATGAAGTGGGAGAAAGTCTACAGAGCCATCTGGAGGATAACAGGCTGAGATGAGGGTTAGAGAACCAGGAGGTCAAAGGGTAAATAAAGAGGCTCAAGGCCCTACAGTGTTAAACCTCATTGTGTGAACTCACTAAGAAAACGGCAGTGGATTTAAGAACAGTGCTCAATGCAATGCTATGAATACAAGTGCTCTTTGTGTGTTTGTAAAACCTTTACATTCATCAAGCTAATTCGGAAAACCAATTCTGTCAGTTATTTGTCACTGAATTCAAAAGGTTTTTATGCTCTTTTTGTTTACATGTTTGAGTAGAATTGAGTTGCACAAGCTCACCACAATGGCAAAGTGTGCAAAAGAAACATCTTTATCTAATTCTTCCATTTTTCAAGGGGCTGACAGGAATTCCTCCAATGCCACTGAAGCAAAGTATCTTAATTAGCAGATCACCTCTGACCTTTCTCTGTTATTCTGAATAAAACCAAGCGCAAGGGTTTCCTCTTTGCACAGCCCAATGCCTGACCTCAATAAGACCCTTCAGATGGTTTCTTTGTTAACTCTGGAGCACTGGCTAATACACGGTGCTTTGTTTGTGAACATTAGGGGGTCTACTAAAAATGGTGGAGTTATGATAGATGATCGGAGTGGTGTCGTCTGGGGCCACTGTTCTGACTCAAGACAGCCACATGTCTGCCTGCTGGTCTGCCGTTATCTAAAAATGGAAGTGCAGTCTCATATTAAGTTTCCTTAAGCAATTGGTGTGATGAACAACAAGGATTAAAGGGACAGTTCACTCAAAAATGAAAATTCTGTCATTATTTTCCTTTAAAAATTGGTAGTACAAAAATAAAACAATGGCAGAATACAAAATATAACATTAAAAAGTGTATAAATCACTTGTTTTTTTCTAAAAAAAAAAAAAAAAAAACATTGTCCAACAGCGACACCAGCAGGTAAAGTTACAGTGGGAGTCCACGTTTCGTTCGCCTTCCCTGAGCCCATTGAGTTTTAACAGACCCGCTAAAGTGTGCAGCGAGTTTGGTGGGGGTTAACTGAGAATGAATGAGGGAAAGTCACATGTGAGGAGGCAATGCCTTCATCACGATATGATTGGATATAACTAGTTATGTTTGGTAGTGATTGGTGCATGCAATAAGTCCCACTTCTTGTGTTTGTCCACATTTTGCATTCGCAAATCAATATAATGGCATTAATGGGAAGACCAATCTAAAAAAGGTAAAAAACTCACACACTTAGATTTAACCATTTTGTTATATCAAAATACCATTTTAAGGCATGAAAAAATGATCTGTGGGAGTTTTTAGTGAGTAAACAGATCCAGGTAAATCTCCAGGTAAATATTTACCATGCTTTGATGACAAATAAATGCACAGATAAAATATATTGCTTAAATTGTTACTGCCTTAAGTTATTATTTTGGAAAAAAATTTAAATGCTTAAAAACACTTGATGAGATTCATACTTGGCTTTAATAAACAGAATATTGATTACATTGGTGATGTAAAAATATAAAATATATATATTTTTTCTTGTTCTGATAGTGTAAGTCTGTTAAAAAACTAAAGATAAAAAAGCCTCCTCATTTCGGAATACCACCACACACCACTGACAGATAAACATGAGATAACAACATGAATAAATGATGGCAAAATGTTTCATTTTTGGGTTAATTATCCCTTTATGAATCAGCTGTTGAGTGTGTAATCATGTTGAACAATTGTTGTTGGAATAATGGTTTAAGCTACATTGTGACAGGACATCAAAATATAAATCAGATGTACAATACAGCAATTGTTGCACAAGAGCTGTGCAACAGACTCCCAGTGCAAAGGAATCTCCCAACTGTAGAATACAATAATCAGAGCTCAGCCTTTTACTGCCTAGTTGGATTAATGCCAAAGACATCAGCCTATCACAGCAGAGCTCTGTCTATTGCTATAGGGATCAGCCAATTACAGCAGAGCTCTGTCTATTGCTATAGAGATCAGCCAATCTCAGCAGAGCTCTGTCTATTGCTATAGAGATCAGCCAATCTCAGCAGAGCTCTGTCTATCGCTATAGAGATCAGCCAATCACAACAGAGCTCTGTCTATTGCTACAGAGATCAGCCAATCACAGCAGAGCTCTGTCTATTGCTATGAAGATTAACCTATCACAGCACACCTTTGTCTCTTACTACATAATTTGTTGCTGAATAAACAGTTTTGAAACACACTTGTTCTTTATATTATTCCACTATAGGTTATCCAGCTCAGCCAATATTATTTACTCATAAAGCTCTGTTACTTGCTTTCTACTTGCAGAATTAATCTATTTTTGTAAAAAGTGAATGTGACAGACAATTTCATACACACACACACACACACACAAAATCCTTAGTGTCATTATCTCAGCTCGACAGACAGGTTAAATCGGGCTACACTTTGTCTCTGTGCTTTTATATTTATCCCAGTCTTGTGAGATATCTAGCCCTGACCTGTTTAAGCCGGGTGAGCAGTGGTTGTGTTGTTGTCAGGCGTGTCTCCTCTTGGGGTGTTAGAACACTTGTAAACAAAGCAGGAAGATCATCTGATGTGAGCTCAGAGATCCTACAACACAATCATGTAAGAACAAAATATAGTAATTTTTATGCTTTTATTTTGAGTTTATATCTTATTTCCAATACAACAGGGATTTTTCTCATGTTAGACCCCTTTTCCTCTTGTATCTTTCCATCCATTAGAGTGACTCAAATCCAAAATTGAATCTTCAGATCAAATGCAATTCCCCTTGGCCTCATAACAAGGCACAGCAGCAATATCAAAACGATAGGAAGATAAGAAAAGCAAATTTTCTTTTGAACTTGTTTCAAGATACTCAGTTGTAGAACTGCAACAAAATGACTATATTATAATTTATTTAAACATAAATGTATATGAGCCATTCTACAGAATTAGTTCAAAATCAGAGTTGGAAACGTCTTTTTCCACAAATTTTGTATGAATGCAAATTGCATAATATCCTTTTAGTAACTGTGCAGTTAATTCTCATATTGTATTTTCAGAAAGTTTTGGAATATTTGTCTTCTCCCCAAATTTGTCATTACCAAAACACAGTAATATATGATTTAATAAGAAGGGTTACATTGACCTATTAAGATTTCGCTTACGTCTTTCTATTTTTAGAAAACTTTTTTTTCTAATTTAATAAAAAGTTTTCAGAGGTAAATCAACAACAGTTACAATTTTAACAATATTTCAAGTGTGATTTATGAGATTTACTGTTTTTGAATACGCTTTTTCTTTGTAAAAGGCAATGTTGATCATACTGATTTCATTTTAAGGATCCATTAGTTTAAATATACATTGAACCAAACACTATCATAATATCTTAGTTGATAATTCAGTATACTTTATTTTTGACAAAACATCCCATGTTTTGGTATTGACAACACATTTTTGATAGTGACCGTAATGCAGCAACCACATCACATTACAGAATTTTAACCCACATACTAAAACACTACTAAAGCATACAAAAAAATTGCATAATTGTGCTAAAATTTAGTTTTTCTTTTCCGCAAATAAAGATTATGTGTTTTCTTTTGTCACTAACAAAACAATGATGGCATATTTCGCTCGTGACTCTTTCAGTAGTGACAATTGTATGGGATAACACTCAAAAAACTAAGATGTTACTACTGAAACTTCACCAAATCATTTGGTTGTGACTGTTTCGACAATTTTAGATAGTTTTGAACCTAGCTCAAAAATGCTAATCAGCACATGGTTAGCTAGCACAGTTCTGGACAGTTGTACACATATAAAAACTAAATGTTAAGGAATAACACCCCAAAAAAGTGTGTTTACTTATAGAAAAATGGTGACATTTCTTAAAGTTACACACAGATTTTTTAGACTTCTGAACACATTTAACCTCAAAATGATGGGGTCTATTTACTCACCATGTAGCTATGAGAGAGAGGGACACATAAATATTTCCAGATCATAAACGTAGGGGTGTAGTTAAAATCAGTCTCAGCCAACAAACTAAAACATACACTGTTACAGTGATGTGAAAATGCAGAACATATTTTTTTACATAATGTTTCATAATTTACAAAAAAAAAAACATATTTTTTTTTACTTCACTTTTAAAAAAAAAATCAAAAAGTTCTTTTTAAAAACAACAACGGAATAAAATTAAAAAATTCTAAAAAAATTAGGGGTTAGGGTTTGGGACAGCCACCTCCCATTGCAAGTACCAACTAAATGACGATTTTATATATATTAAGCGTACTGATATTTTAAATATAATTGTGGGTTTTAGATAATAAAATGATCTTAGTAAACATCTAAGATCTGAATACTTTTTACGCTTTTTAAATGTGTTTTTTTTGGTTGTGGGACAGCAGTTTGGACCAGTTCTGTAGAATGACCCATATAGATGTAATCTCAACATATTTGCAATAAATATATAAATATGTTTATAATTAATATAGATATAATTTATCTTAAAATTCAAGAGTGTTTACCTCAAATTGCACAATTTCTGTTGTTTTAGCTAGTGAACATCACCAACATAAACAGGAATACATCATACATCCCATTCCAAACAGCACCAGTTATGTGGAAGTATGTTAATGGAGACTTTTCCCAGGCCAAAGAGGCTTTGCAGATTAAAAGATACTCAGAAAGTGAACGCAATTCCATAGATCTCTCTCATTTGTCTTTAGATGCTTTCACGCTGAGATCATTACAGGGAAATATTTTAAAATACCTTCACAATACACTGCAAATATTCAGTTTTGGTATTTGGTGTAAGTCAATGCTACATATCTGCCTTCAACAAAAACAGTGACACCTAGCTGTGAAAACTGAAACTGCTTGTTTTGTTGAAGCTGAGCAGGTGCAATGTTTTTAAAGTTCTGCTATCATGCATGATTGATAATCTGTTTTGCATTGATTTTAAGATAGATCACATTTTAAAACATGTTAATTGAACCCGTCTCACACTCTGACCTATTTGTCAATAAGAATGGAACAGATTGTGAAGAATGTTCCTTTGGCTCATCTTCTTTCTATTCATAAGACATTTCCTCATAAATATTTGATGAGTACACAGTACACTACCAGTGAGGGCTATGTGAATCAGGACAGGTACATATTTGCACATTTATTTGTACAGACATGTACTCTGCTAATATGATGACATAAAGGTATGTCAGTTTACAATTTGTAGGCACATGCATAATAATAGTAAATAATCATAAACTGTTATTCCTCTGAAGCCCAGTTTATGATTACCTCGATTAGTCACGTAATAAAACCATGTTATAATTCCAGTCTCCTTCAATAAACTACATCTGAACTTAATCACACTTTTCAGTGTCAAACGTGTGCAGACAAGCCAAAGCAACAGGTTTGAACATCTACAAAAGGATGTACTGATCAGTGGGTGTAAATGGAACCGCATACTCATCTTTCTAAAGAATTGAAAAGATTAAAAAAGCATGCCTAAGCATACTCACGTGAGGGAAAAAATGACCAGAATGGCCTTCAGGCTTTTGGATGATGAACTGGCTCTGAACACGTGCAGAGCTGGTGAGATAGGCCAAACCGGATGCACTGAAATGCCATCGAAACCTGAAAAAAATATTGAAATGCCACCAAAAAAATTTAAATTTGAATTCCAAAAAGGTTTCGAGGTTTTTGTCGCCAAGCAATGGGAAGATTACTCAGCTTTCATAAGAAACAAGCCGAGTTCACATGATGCATGACTCAACACTCTCTTTGTATAATTCAGGCAGAGTAATGCCTGCTGCTGCTCTCAGAGTGTGAGAAACAGCATGCCTCCAGTTTCCAAATCTGCTTTTTTTTTGTTTTGTTTTAGCCACTTGAAATGTGCCACTGTAACAGCGGCAGCCTGTATTCAAAGAAAGCAGCCTTTTTCAAATGGTTCCTCTTGTTTGTCTGCCATTCTCACTGCGCTCTTGATTGCCTCTTATCAAAAGCAATGACACAATCCATTCTTCCTGAGAATGAAAGGCTTTCTATTTAGAGGTGAGACAGTGAGGGGAAATGTCTTCTGTTAGTTTATAAACTGTTTTGAAGTAGGTCTTCATGCAGTGGTTTTTATTTACACTAGCAATTGTTATTTTAGCTCAGATGGAGAAAAAAAGTGTGACAATGTCTGTTCACACCAGTAGGCCTGTTTTATATGTGCGACTAGCGTCAACACTACAATATGCTTGTTTTTCATGATTTCATGATTCAGTTCAATTTCTATTTACAAGCTTGCAATTTGATGCGATTTCAATTCGATTTGATTCCATATTGATTATTTTGGATGTACAGTTTGTCAAAAGTGTACATACACCATGCAGAATCGACAAAATGTTAATTATTTTACCACAAATTCTTTGGTTTTTCAGCATTTTTCTGTATTTGAACCCTTTCCAACAATTAATGTAATCTTTTCACACTGAGGACAACTGAGGGGCTCATATGCAACTATTAAAGAAGGTTCGAACACTCACTGATGCTCCAGAAGGAAAAACAATGCATTAAGAAACAGGGGGTGAAAACTTTTGGAGAGAATGTGTACACTTTTCTTATTTTGCCTAAATATCATATTTTTTCATTTAGTACTGTCCTTCAGAAGCTACAGAAGATAGTTACATGTTTCCCTGAAGAATAAATAAGTTAAATTTACCCTGATCTTCAAATTCCCAAAGTTTTCACCCCCCAGTGAAAAAAACAGCATATGCTGGTAGGTATGTTTTGATGCTGGGATGCTGGTTAGGCATGTTTTGGTGCTGATTTAAGCTGGTCCTTAGCTGGTTTATGCTGGTCCTTTGCTGGTTTATGTTGGTCCTTAGCTGGTTTATGCTGGTCCTTGACCAGCAACATGACCAGCATAAACCAGCAAAGGACCAGCAAAAAACAGCAAAGGACCAGCATAAACCAGCTAAGGACCAGCTTAAACCAGCACCAAAACATACCTAACCAGCATCCCAGCATCAAAACATGCCTACCAGCATATGCTGTTTTTTTCACCAGGGCCCCCGGCTCATAATGCATCGTTTTTCCCTTTGGAGCATCAGTGAGCGTTTGACCCTTTTGTAATAGTTGCATGTGAGTCCCTCAGTTGTCCTCAGTGTGAAAAGATGGATCTCAAAATCATACACACATTGATGGAAAGGGTTCAAATACACAAAAATGCTGAAAAATCAAAGAATTTGTGGGACCTGAAGGATTTTTCTGAAGAACAGCGGGCAGTTTAACTGTTCAGGACAAACAAGGGACTCATAAACAACTATCACTAAATTAAAAAAAAACAAAAAAAACATCTGTGGATCATTTAGGTAACAACACAGTATTAAGAATCAAGCATATTTTCAAATTCAACTATTATTTTCTCTTTGGACTATATGTAAACATCTTTTAGGTGAAATATCTTATTCAGGTCAGTACTAAATAAAAAATAACATGCATTTTGTGTGAGCCATCTTATGTTGGTAAAATAATTAACATTTTGCAGATTCTGCAAGGTGTATGTATACTTTTTACTTCAACTGTAACTAGGCCAGTAAGGTAGCCAAAAATCTGACTTGTGAAGATGGCAGGTAGGTGTTCAGTGCTGGTTGTAAATTGATCTGACGTCAACAGCAAGCCACGCCTCTAGATGGTTTATGGCTTTGTTCTTCACGTCTTTTGGCCAGTGACAGTATTGTTTACACAGTGTGTCTTCAGAGCTCCTTATGAGAGTTAACGTGATCTCAGAGGCTTAAACTGAAGGGGGAGGTAAGTTAATAAATGCTCTGTGAGAGTGTGTAAGAAGGACAAAAGTTCACAACAGGGCAAACTGAGGACAAACCAACACATCCTAGATTCACCTGTTTCAGTATAACTACCAGTGTTTGCTTTCAACTGTCTGTACATTTCAAATATGTGACCCTGGACCACAAAATCAATCGTAAGCAGCATGGGTATATTTGTGGCAATAGCCAGTAATACACTGTATGGGTCAAAATTATAGATTTATTTTTCTTTAATGCCAAAAATCATTAGAATATTAAGTAAATATCATGTTCCATGAAGATATTTCATCAATTTCCCAGCTTAAATATATCAAAACTTAATCTTTGATTAGTAATATGCATTGGTAAGAACTTCATTTGGACAACTTTAAAGGTGATTTTCTCAGTATTTTGTTTTTTTTGCACCCTCAGATTTCAGTTGCATCTCAGACAAATATTGTCCTGTATACATCAATGGAAAACTCATTTATTCAGCTTTCAGATAATGTATAAATCTCAATTTCAAAACATTGACCCTTATGACTGGTTTTGTGGTCCAGGGTCACACAGTGTAGACTATCAATGTGGTGATCAGGATGGTGCATATGTACATTTATCCGATCCCAGAGATCAGCTTCAAACCAGTACATTTTCTTCCCTACAAGTTGGATTTATCAGCTTTAAGCTCTGAGTTTATAAGGTCACTGGGAAAAGCATCTCTGTCACTCTATTTATAGAAGCGTCGCAGACGAGATACAGCGCCACAGTGAGGGACAGTAAATCGCTCCGGTGACATTTCTATGCAGAGATGCAATTTTTATCACTCTCACCTGACCACACGCAAGACACTTTTCTGTGAAGCACACTGGGAGGTCTGCAGCTTCATCCAGAGTAAGGTAAAAGACAGGAGAATCTTACATAAAACATAGTCACAATTTACATAGAAAAATGACATAAATATACATTTTACCCCAAATTGTTCATTGCTTCAGGTTACACTTTTCTAGTAATTGGGCAGTTAATTTTCATATTGTATTTTCAGAACATTTTCGAATATTTGTCCTCTCCCCAAATTTGTCACTAACGAAACACTATTAAGATTCTGCTTACATCTACATTTTTTGCTATTTTATTACAATTTTTTCAGAGGTAAATCAATAACAGTTACATTTTTAACAATATTTCAAATTTAATTTATGAGATTTGTTTTATTTTGAATTAATGCATCACATTACAGAATTTTAACTTGCAAACTAAAACACTACAAAACATACTAAAATACAAAAAAACTGCATAACTGTGTGTTGCCTTTTGTCACTACCGAAACAATGATGACATGTTTCAGTTTCGGTAGTGATAGGATAACACCTAAAAAGCAAAGACGTGACTACCGTAACTCTACCAAATGTTTTGGTAGTGGCGGTTTCGGTAGTGACAAAAATGCTAATCAGCACATGGTTAGCTAGAACAGTTCTGGACAGTGGTACACATAAAAACTAAATGTGATGGAATAACTCCCAAAAATGTGCTTAACTGCAGAAAAAAAGGCTTTCGGTAGTGACGTTCCTTGAAGTTACACGTAGACAGCCAATGGACTAAAACATACAATGTTTCGGTAGTGACATAAAAAAAACATTTTTTACATAAAATTTCCTAAATTACAAAGAACATATAAAATTAATATATATTTTTTTGAATGTCACTTTTTAAAAGAATCCAAAACATACTTTTAAAAACAATGGGAAAAAAATACAAAAATTATTCAATATCACTTTCATAGGTTGAAATTTAGGGGTGAGGCTTGGGGACAGCAACCTCCCAACTGAAAGTACCCAATAAATGATGATTTTAAATATATTAAGCTTACTAATATTATTGTGGGTTTCAATAGTTAATTAGTTAATAGAAAGATGTTAGTAAACATCTATGATTTGAATACTTAAATGCTTTTTCGTTGTGGGACAGCAGTTTGCACTACTTCTGTAAAATGGCCCATATATATATATATATATATATCTTGGGCATTTCGAACGCATAAAATACCTTCATTACAGACATAAGGAAAGGCAAAATTTTCACTGTCATCATTTTCAAAATGACCATGCAGATAGTGCAAATCGGATTTGTGCTGTGTGAACAGAGCCACAATGCAACTTTTATTTACCATGTTTTTCTTTTCCAAAATGATTACATTTAGGCCTTCAAATCCCCTTTAATCTGTTAATCCAGTTGGTTTGGAGATGAGATCACTTTGCATGATTGATGAATTGAGCTTTTGCGAAATCCTACTGTCAGAAAAGAGCAAAAGAGAGCGAAATACAGTCAAGCTGATTCTAGCAGACGTAACATTGTCCATTCACCATTGAGAGTTAAGAAAACCTGCGTTTACACGCTGTGATGTTTCTGTTCTATATTCGAGAAAAGAGTGGAGATTACAATGGGATTAGTACTCATCCCAATGTCCTCACATATAGATAAACTGCCAGTCATAGTAGCACCAAAGCTCATTAAAATTCCCATATGGTGTTACAACAACCTGCACGTGTATCGTATCTGTGCTTTGTTCTCACCAGAAAACTCTCAGCCTGTGCAGCACTCAATGCTTAATTTGACCTTCAATAAAGCAAAACGCTTTCCAAAAGGTGTCACTTGTTAACTTATCATTCAGTGTAATTGATAATACAGCAATGTATACAAGGCACTTTGGGATTTTAGTCTAAGGGGAAAGAGAGGCAACTGACAGCTTCGGAAATTTCCGAGGCCGTGATAAATTTCCACCTCGTCTGAAGAGCGTCAGGGAGGTACAGATATATTAAATGGCAGCGCGGAGAGAGGCCTCTGGGAAAGGGCTGTCAGTATAGGAGGTAGGTAGGGATATATCACCACACCAGAGACCAGATCAGCATGACCGTCACGTCTCCTGGAGAGCTTGGGTATCTTCTCATGCTGCTCTTTTAAGTCACCGCAACCGTATGCAGCACACACACCGCGGCTCAGCTTCAACTCACCCGGAGGGACACACATGGCATGGAGGATAATGAACAGTACGATATAGACTAGCCTAGAGCAACACAAAACACAATAGAACACCATATAAAGCAGCACATCAATCCATCACTGATGGACTCTTGATAAGATCAGAGATGAAATATTAAATATTCATGTCTTTTGTAGTCACAGAAACTTTAATCTGCTGTGTTTCAGGATGAAAATATCAAGCAGTGATTGCTAACATTTTTTAGATTTTTTTTTTCTATCTAGTCTTTAACTTTGTTTTTCTGTATTTTTTGTAGAATATTTAATGGGTAGTTCACACAAAAATGACAATTCTATCAAAATTCGAATTAAAAAAATTTTAATTGCACATAAAGCAGAATTATGTTTCTACTCCAATGTGCTGAAATGGTGGCTGTAATAAAAATTCATGTCAAATAATAAACAGGTAAACAAGTAAAAAAAAATATGAATCTGTCCATATATCTAACAAAATGCTCTTCTCTAGAGTTACTTTTTCTAGCTAAAAATCTAGATATGTTCACTGGATGGCTTTCCTGAAGTAATTCTAATATTAAAGGGATAGTTTACACTAATATTAAAATAATTTCCCAATGATTTATCCACCCTCAAGCCATCCTAGGTGTATATGACTTTCTTCTTTCAGACGAATTCAATCGGAGTTATATCGAAAAAAGTCCTGGCTCTTCCAAGCTTTATAATGGCAGTGAATGGGTGTTGAGATTTTAAAGTCGAATAAAGTGCATCCGTCTTTCATAAAAATACTACACACAGCTCCAGGGGGTTAATAAAGGCCTTCGGAAGCGAAACAATATGTTTGTGTAAGAAAAATATCCATATTTGAAACTTTGTAACCCGTAATATCTAGCTTTCGCTAACTGTTGTCTGTAGGACATAGGCGAACACAGAATACCAGTGGAGAGAGCAAAACAAAACAACGGTCATGAATTCTAAGTACAAAACAAGGATTTGTAAAGAAAAATGTCAGAGGATTTTGATATAAGCCAAGAGGAGACTGGTTTTCCTTTGCTGTAAACAAAACCTGGTTCCCTACGCCTACGTCCTACATCATCAGATTACGGTTTATAAAGATTTAAATATGGATATTTTTCTTACACAAACACATCAATTTATTTCAATAGGCCTCTATGTACCTCCCCAAAGCTGCGCAGAGAACTTTTCTGAGGGATGGATACACTTTATTGGACTTCAAAATCTCAACAGCCATTCACCGCCATTATAAAGCTTGGAAGAGCCATGACACTTTTTAATATAACTCTGATTGTATTCTTCTGAAAGAAGAAAGTCATAAACACCTAGGATGGCTTGAGCATGAGTAAATCATGTAATTTTTGGGTGAGCTATTGCTTTAAGTAACATTGTTTACAAGCTTTTTTACTAAACCTAGTGAGATTTAAGAATCCATATTGGTATTGATTCAAATTGACAAATCTATATTGTTAATTCAGTACTAGCACTCAAAAGCTAACATGTTTACCTGTTGTAGTCTAACCAGGTTATGTGCATAAAGTAGTGCATCACTAGATTAATCATGTGAATATGTTAATAAGAACTTTAACCCAAGGTAAAGTAGTGTGAAACACACAACTATATTACATTTGCAAGGTTTCGTAGACTTTTTGTCAGTAGTCTTGTGTTGCTTGTTGTATATACTGTTGGGAAAAAAGCCTAAGGATAAAGGTTTGCTGTTTGTCTGAGGACAAGAGCCACTTTGTTACACTACTCATAATGAAACTCTTACATTATAGTCTTTCACAAAAAACACGAAGGTACGTCAACATCTCAAACGTGACAGTAATGACGTCAGGTCCACAATTCATCAGGAAAAGGTCTTACCTTGACCTGCTTTTTCACTTCCCTTTGTATTTTAAAACATACTTATAACACAAAGACCTTCAGATGGTGCAAATAATAGGAAAATACCTCTTCTGCACACCTGGGCCTTACATCCTTCTGAATGACATGATAAGAAACACTTAAACAGGTTTATCCAAGGTAAAGTTGTTCATAATACTATTGTGAGATATATAAATCATTATGATATATAACACATAGACCTTTCACAGAAAATATCCCATGGTTTCTGACCTAAAAAGAGTCACAGTTGAGAATCTATAACGGAAGATGATGTTCTGACAGGATTACATACTAAATACTCCCTAGAATGACACTGCAACATAATGAATATTCAGCATGATTCAATTACAGACAAATGACTCTTATGAGTCATTGTTTTTTTTTTTTTTAGTGAATCAAACCCATACATTACAACTTACACCCTAATAAGGCAGCATTATTATTATGAACTCGGTGTGGCCTGAAGTGACGTTTTTAAGTTAAAATAACTTACTAATTGATTTATTTCTTACAAACACACAGTTTCCACTTCACAAAATATTAATTGATGGACTGGAGTCGTGTGGATTACTTGTGGATTATTGTGATGTTTTCATCAGCTGTTTGGACTCTCATTCTGACCATTTAGAAGATCTATTGCCCCTAAATTTCTCTAAATCTATAAGTTCAGTCATTAGTTCAGGTCAGAAAGATTCCGTTTTTGAGGTTCAGTTTCTTGTTTCAATCGATGCACTGAAACAGATGCTTTGGGAATTTGTTTAATAGCACATCAAGCTCTATAACATCAAAACATCAAGAAAATTTGATTCCATTTTGATAAGACTCCTGTAGGACACGCTGAAATTATCTACACCAGACACACAAAAAAGATTTCCCTTGACGCCAGTTATCAGAGAATATGCTGCTCAGCATTTAAATTGGAATGACACACCATTTCTGAACTTCAGAGATATTAACATTATGTTCAATAAGGCCTATCAAGGTTTCAGACTGTGGAATAGGACGACCTATTCAAACTGATTTCTGGAATCCTGCCGTTTCAATACTTTGGCAAATCTGCCTGATGGATCTGATCTGTTTGAGCTGCAATTTCCTGCTTCTCTGATCAGACGGAGACGCATGCCGCAGAAAGCCAGAGCGGTGGGGAATTAATAAAACACATGAGTGAGAATATATCTGGTATGATTTTTCTAGCAAGTACATTTTGCATACTGATTATTCAACTGCATAAAACGTCATGTACTCACCTCTTGGACCAATTGGACTCTCACACAAAAAACTGTCATTATTTACTCTCTCTCATGTCATGTTAAACTTGTATGAATGTCTTTTTACTATGAGGACTAGGGCTGTCAAATTCAAAGTACCATAAAAGTGGTCCATAGGTGTCCTGAATCTTTAAAAAGTGATTTTTATGTGATTTCAAACTATGATAAAAGAAAAGAACATATTAGTTATATTGATAACTCAACTGTAGCAAATGTATCAACTATTTTAAAGGTCCAGCTGTCCAACACAAAATATTAACAGAACTATAATAAGATACTTAAATGTTGCCCAGAAGACAAAATAAGGTAAATTTGCCCTGATCTTCAAATTTCAAAAGTTTTCACCCTCCGGCTCTTAATGCATTGTGCTTCCTTCTGAAGCATCAGTGAGTGTTTGAACCTTCTGTAATAGTTGCATATGAGTCCCTCAGTTGTCCTCAGTGTGAAAAGATGGATCTCAAAATCATACAATCATTGTTGGAAAGGGTTCAGATACACAAAGAATTTGTGGGATCTGAAGGCAGTTTAACTGTTCAGGACAAACAAGAGACTTCTGAACAACTATCACTAAACAAAAAAACACAGCTGTGGATCATTCAGGTAACTACACAGTATTAAGAATCAGGCGTATGTAAACTTTTGAACAGGGTCATTTTATAAATTCAGTTATTATTTTCTCTCATGGACTATATCTGTTATGTGAAACATCTAATTCAGGTCAGTATAAATAAAAAAATAACATGCATTTTGTATGATCCCTGTTATTTTGGTAAAACAATTAACATTTTTGCAGATTCTGCAAGGTGTATGTAAACTTTTGACCTTGACTGTAAATGTAAAACCATAAATATGCATTGCAACAATGGCAGTGGGCCAAACTAAACTACCCAACCGCTGGAGCCAGAAGAGCTTAAGAGGTGCTCTTTCAGTACACTACAGCACAGCCGGATGATAACGGGGTTATTGCGCCTGAATAATCTACAAATGCCATTGTCTCACTGGAGTTTCAAGAGGCTGAGTTGAATTATGGAATGCAGTGGAGCTTAGTGCACAAAGGCTCCTATAGATACTTCACACACTTCATACCAGCAGCACTGTGAACTAACTATATGCGCCATCTCATGAATATTAAGTATCTTGCACTGATGTTGCCAGGTAGTCTAGATAGACCATTTAGCTATGTTTGCTAATTAATAATCATGAGACATCATGAGATAAATGAGTATCTATAATTAACATTCCACACTTTTTGGCATCGAAGATGCAATATTAAGCCATTTTTATGTACATCAGATATTTTTCAGTATTAAATAATAAATAATCCAGACTGAGTGTGTGGTAGGGCTATGAGATGTCAAAACTAAAATGTCAACAAACTAACATCAAACCAGAATTAGACTCTAAACCCTGTCAGACATAATTCATTATTTAACACATCAGCGTTTGACATAAACTGATTTCATACTGCAGTTTTGAAATTCAAGACCAAGGATTATGAGCAGGAAAAATGTATGTATTAATGTCTTGCTCAAATTTTTATAAGTACATAAACTGTATGTACTTTGAACATGCAAAACAAGCTAAATTTGCCTATACTGATATGCATAATGAATTAATTTATTCATAGTCTGTCTCTGATACAATGTACTATGAAAATATTATTTCACATTTTAAATATTAAAATATTAAATATCTTACATTTAAAGTCGTTGTATTAAAATGCATTATAATAATTGTGGATAATCAAAAGCCTTTATAATGCATTCAACTTCTCACTTTATAATTTAGCTGCTGTTTCTATGTTAGTCTCATGGTCACTTATTCTTATTAGAGTTTAATCTAAATGGAGCATTAAAAAAAGAGCATCATGTATTTACAGAATAACTCAAGCCACAGTCCAGCGCAGACAAACACACACATACAAGCACACAGTTCAGTGAGTCTTTGACTGTTCCTGGGACTGTATTGATCTGACCGCTGCAGAGCAATCAACTGTCTGTGGAAACATCGATGCAGGCATCAGGCCTAATGCATTTTAAATAAGTTCTAATGTTGCCAGCTCCACCAGAATGAATACAAATGGACCATTACAAACTACAGAAAGTGCACGGTTACAGAAGAACCGTCAAAACTGTCAACAGAAATCTATAAAAATGTTCAAAGTACAAGACAAAAAGACATAAATGCTATAATTTTGACTGAATTTTTTAACAGGGCTTGACGTCTATGCAATAAACTCTGGACTGCACTAGGAAATAGTTGCAAATGGCTAAACCCAATGAGCTCCACGAGATTTATCATTAAACTAAATTAGTTTTGAAACTCATTAAACATTTAATATAATCCCAAATTCCTATAGTGAACGATTAGGTCTTTACTTTTCAAATCAGGTGAGAACAAGACAGACAGCAACATTCTCTCTTTGTATCAACACTCATGTCTAGATAGACAGTGCGTGGGATTCTTTATGACAGAGCAGGCCGTGTTATCTTGGTGTGATATCCTTGAGAGGTTAGAGCTCTAATACTCAGCAGGTACTCTCACCTGAATGTCAGTTAAAGCTTATTATGGAATATTGACCCCTGCCTTGAAGAAAACACCTCACAATCACAAGACATCACAGGATTTCCTTAGTGTTTGATAGAGGAATATGAAAAATCACACTCCTGTTGTAGGCATTTCAGAAGATTCAGTAGATATAATGATAGCAGTGCTGGGTTAAAAAACTACAGATTTCTCGATTTTAATCAATCTTCATTTTTATGGAACAACGTTGATTCTTAAATCCCAAGAATTGATTAGTCGCGAGTTTTCAGTTAATGAACAGAACACTGCAGCGAAGCTCTCACACAAAGCTTTGTGCTTTGTTACTTTAAATATAGTCGCAGATTTCAAATGTTGTGCATTTTATTACAATATTCAAACAATAAGTACCGCTTTGGTGCTGTTTAATGTGAAGTGACGGATTGCTGTATCGTCTCATTTAAAGAAAAGCAGGGTTGCCAGGATTTCACACCAAAACCCGCCCAACTGCTGCTCAAACTAGTCAAAACTAGCACCAGTGCGTTTCGAAGGGGGTCCCCAATTAAAATCGCGTCACGGGGGATAAAATACACGTTTTTTGGTGGGGTTCCCCTTGGTACAGTTCGCAGTCCAGCGCTAAATATATAACGTTAATGGGGTCGCTTCATCCTGAGGACATGAAAAACAACCCGCGGCAACAACGGACTTGGCAACACTGAGGTGAGGCGTCCCGTGAACTGATCATCTCCTCTGCTTTAACCAGTTACAGAACGACTGATAGAATGAATGAACTGTAGAACTAATGATAGAATGTATGACAGAATGATAGATTGAACAACCAATAGAATGAACAAATGAAAGAATGAATGAATAACAGATAAAACAAAGGAACAACAGAAAGACTGTACAAATGATAGCTAGAGCAAACGATAGATAGATAGATAGATAAACTTGTACAACAGATAGAATGTACAAACAAACGATAGATACAAGCACTGCATTTAATCATGAACCAACTAATGCAAATTTGGTTTATGTGCACACATTATCTCTCATCAGACAGAATTTGGCAATAGGTAAGAAACACTATGAGAATAAAACAGGTTATGTAAGTGTTCTGCCGCCTTTTGACGGACCAAAACAAAACACGATGAGTACACAGGGTTTTATGACAGGATGTGTAGACACTACTACTGCTGCCAATCATAGGCACCACGCGTTAAACTCAATTTCCGTGAAGAGAGAACAGAACACCAGCCAGCTTCGTTAGTGCTGGTGCCATCCAGTAGAAAGCAGCCAGTGTGTCTCTCCACAGCACTCTCCAGATGAGATTTTGGGCAGCAGATGGCTTCCATCTTAAGGCTAAATAAGTTGAGTCAACACTGGACTGGGCAATTTAATCATTTGTCAACTTTTGCTTGGAAGGTAAAAACATCCGCTCTGCAATTGAGAAGTTATTTATATGTTTAACTAAGGCATGTTTAGTTCACTCTGTACATATTAAGACATGAGAATGATGCTCTTGACACACTGACCCTGTCACTCTCCAAACAGTGCTTGTGTCATCTATGTAAACAGATGGAAGCCAGTAGTGAGCATCTGTGGCCGCTCTGCTGACACTCATCTATGCGACACAGACTTAGTGTGCCAACTTTGACTGGCGAGTGGCTCCAGTCTTCATACTGACACTAACTTCCTGCTTTATACATGGATGTCACTGGATTACAGTGAACTACAGTACACTGAATTACACTGAATTGAAGTCAAAAGTTTACATACACCTTGCAGAATCGGCAAAATGTTAATTATTTTAGCAAAATAAGAGGGATCATACAAAATGCATGTTATTTTTTAAGACTGACATGAATAAGATATTTCACATGAAATACGTTTACATATAGTCCACATAGAATTTATACAAATTACCCTGTTCAAAATTTAACTTTTGAACAGAATGAAAATGTGTACATTTTTCTTATTTTGCCTAAATAGCATATTTTTTTCATCTAGTACTGCCCTTCAGAAGCTACAGAAGATACTTACATGTTTCCCAGAAGACAAAATAAGTTAAATTTAACCTGATCTTCAAATTCCAAAAGTTTTCACCCCCCGGTTCTTAATGCACTGTGTTTCCTTCTGAAGCATCAGTGAATCAAGTGTATGTAAACTTTTGAACGGTGTAATTTTTATAAATTCAACTATTACTTTTTTCTTGTGGACTATATGTATAAAAAATAACATGCATTTTGTATGATCCCCTCTATTTTGGTAAAATAATTAACATTTTGCAGATTCTGCAAGGTGTATGTAAATATAAATTGGATATTTGCTAATTTACCAATTCAGTTAAAAAATATTACATGAATAACTGGCTAGAATCTGTGATTTCTTAAAGTTAAATTCTCAGATTTTGATAGACGTAAATTCAATCTATGCTCTTGCTTAGTCATTGTCAAATGAATTAGATGACATCTGCTGATTTGTGCTATTTTTGTACATCTGATGTCGTCCCCTGACTCTACAGTCTCAAACGTTTCCACATTGCACCAATTCTGTAATGCTCTGATTACCTTACACAATAGCTTCTATATAAAGAACCACTAAGAAAAAAAGGGGGAAAACACTGCCATATGCAGTCAATTTAAAGAACAAAGTAATACTCAAATTCTCCTGATCTATTGTCCATGTTCACGTCTCTGTTCGGGAACACGTGGCGCATGATGATGTACATGTGACGACAGCCACTACACGTGTCTGCTCTGGAGTTTAGAGCACATTTACAGACGCGGCTATCCCGGCGCAACTCTTCAATGAGAGGGGAAGAACATCACTTTAGCATTTAAAGCACCTTTGAAATCAAAATTGGAGTTTTAGCTTTTAGTAAATGTTTGTTAGCTGCAATCCAGTAGTGTATCAATAACTTTGGAGACATACTTTTAAAATGAAATTGTGCTTAAATATTGATGACTGATCCTGTCCATTCAAATGCTCTTTATAATGCCAATTCAGCTCACCAGTGCGTTCCACAAGCAAATCACAAGTGTTTCTGGATTTATTCGCTTAAATAGAAACTAGACGTTTAAATGAGAAAAAAATCTGCATTAAAATGTAAACAAGAAAATCCTTGATCGACGCAACTTTCCATTTCCCTTTTCCATGACCTATTTCTCGCTCGCCCAGTTTCTGTCCATTCAGAACATATTACTTTCCATCTTTTGTTAAAAAATAATTCTTTCTGCCTGGCTTGGATGTACTGAAAATGGAGGTTAAAGAATGAAAGGCTACCGTTGACACCATGGCACGTGTGCAGGCGGCTCATTTCCAAGCAGACGTCAGGTGGACCAAGGGACACGTGCCACGTTTCCCGTTCTTCTGATTGCTGCTTGTCTCATCAATGGCTTGAGAAAATCAAACAAGAGGCAGAGAGGCATATAGTCTAGCACTATGACACACTATGACTGGACGACGAAAATACTTGAATGAAAAAACCCAATGTGTTAAAAGGGTTGATTCAGAAAAATAAAACTATTTATTCACAAGTTGTTGAAAGCAATTTGGGAAGTGATGTCATCTAATCTGCATCTGCTTCACCGAAAGTGAATCCCAAATGAGTCAGTGGAAATCTTCAGAAAGAGCCCTGCATGATTAAAGGAATAATTCACCCAATAAGTGCTCTTTTCCATGCAATTACAATGATTGAGGGTTTCAAGCTTTTCAAAATGTTGTCTACGCACATTTGTGTACTATATTTTAAGTCTTCTGAAACCATATGATACAGAAATTTAACGTATAATTCACTAAAAATATAGGAATGAAATAAATTGTAAATGAATCATTCTTTTTGAGTCAGATATTTTCAATGAATTATATGATTCAGTTCACAAACCTATCCATGAATTCCCCCTGGCTCAATCTAGTTCCTAATAGCTTTAGAAAAATTTTATCCTTTAACCAAAATAACCATAAAAGCATCCTAAAAGTAGTCCATTACAGTCAAGCACTATATTCCAAAGCTTCTGATGTCTTATGACACACACGAAAAAATTTGAGTCACTGAAAATCTGCCCTAGCTCTAGCTGACGTACATGACAGAAACAGCGATGTCAGATTTGTGAATGAATCATTCTTTTGAGTCATTTACAATGAATCAGAATTGGTTTGAATGATTCATTCATGATTCTGATTGATATAGTTGTAGTCAAAAGTTTACACACCCCTTTTAGAATCTGCTATGTTAATTATTTAACCAAAATAAGAGGGATCATACAAAATGCATGGTATTTTTTATTTAGTATTGACCTGAATAAGATATTTCACATAAAAGATATTTACATATAGTGTACAAAAAAAACAATAGTTGAATTTATAACTGTTCAAAAGTTTACATATGGAATGTCATTACATGTGGAATGATCCACAGCTGTGTTTTTTTTTTTTGTTTGTTTGTTTTTTGTTTTTTTAGTGATAGGTGTTCATGAGTTCTTCTGAACAGTTAAACTGCCCGCTGTTCTTCATAAACGTCCTTCGGGTCCCACAAATTCTTTGGTTTTTCAGCATTTTTGTGTATTTGAAGTCTTTCCAAAAGTAACTGTATGATTTTGAGGTCCATCTTTTCACACTGAGGACAACTGAGAGACTCATATGCAACTATCACAGAAGGTTCAAACACTTACTGATGCTTCAGAAGGAAAAACGATGCATTAAGAGCCAGGGGGTGAAAACTTTTGAACGGAATGAGGATGTGTATATTTTTCTTATTTTGCCTAAATATCATATTGTTTTCATTTAGTACTTCCCTTCAGAAGCTACTGAACACAGTTAGACGTTTGCCAAAAGACAAAATAAGTTACATTTACCCGGATCTTGAAATTCCAAAAGTTTTCACCCCCTGGCTAATGCATCGTTTTTTCTTCTAAAGCATCATTTTGATTTCATTTTGATTTCAACTGTATGGTTCTTCTCACTGACTTGGCTCCTCATTCAAAACTACTGTACGGTATGTCTTCAGAAGACTTGGTTTCCTTAACCACCTACTATAGTTGCGAATAATTCAGTGATAACAGTTTAAAACAAGTAGAACAGGGGTCATTCGGGGATTCTTAGGAGGCACTCTGGGAGCTGGGTAACTAGTGGCCGTCACCAAGCATGGTTGAGAAGACAGCAGCATCTCTGCAGTGACCTTTTGCTAGGACACGACACAGTTTCACTTTGCTTTCAATTAATTTCCCATTTTGTCCACTTTATTAGGTCTCATTCACCTCTGGGGCTTTGCAAATAAAATTCTGTGGATGCTGGCATAAAGACCAGACAATGCACATCTTTTAGACAGAGATTGATTTTAAGGGCCAAATGCTTTCGAAAAATGTCAGCTCTAATTCGTAAATTCTTTTTGTGCCTTGTTTGAGGTTATAAGGTTGTGAAAGTGGAAGGAAGAACAAAGAGAAAAAACAATAAAAGTAGTATTGATGTAGGTGCATCAATAGAAGCATCCACAAAGATGACTCCATGTCAATTTCAAAGTCATGGAAATTCACAACTACTTTCAATGAGTTGCATCTGATGTCAGCAATACCTCAAAACCCACATTCAATGTTTTTAAACTGCTAAAATGAAACAGGCAAAAACATGAGTGTTTCCAAGAAGAACCTTAAGTTTTCTATTTAAAATAAATGAGGGATACTCATTCACAATAGACACTGATTGGCTGCAAAGACTGATTTTAAAGAAAGTACTGTAATAAGGTGCTTGAAATTGCTGGTAATTTACTGGTGCTTTAATGCTTTTATATCTGATGTTTGTTGACAACAACCTGTAAAAAAAAATAGAGTGAGTTTTTATTTTGACCACAGGATGTTACTGAAAAAAGCATGTTTTTCACAGCTCATAAATAATAACAAACATAATAACGGAGGGCTTTCGTCATTCAATCAAGAATGATGTGATATTTCGCACGTCGCATTACGAATAATGTTTCTCAAAGAAAAATCCAGGATATGCAAAATCATAAATGAACACAGCCAGCTGCACTTTAACATTACAGACTCTTGATTCAGTCCTCAGAACTATACTGTACAGAACAAAACAAGTGGACTATATGTTCATCCCTTCTGAATGAACTGCATCAAATGTCACCATGGCTCTGAATGAAGTGATCTGTGAGTGGGTAGCATGGAGATCCCTGCATCCTCCTCCTCTGTACAGTACAGAATGGCTGTTCTAGGAAACGGCTGCCACACTGAGGAAAATTACAGGGCTAAAGTGCACCGGCCCGGCCCTCCAGCCCTTCAAATTAGCTGCCATTCTGCAGAGCCCTCGTCTGCCCGAGTGCTAATTAACATCGGCAGAAGGATGGTGAGCAGGGGTTTGGTAGAAGATTATATCATACTGTTATCCAAAACAAGATTATTTGATTTTTTTGTGGTCGAAACTTGATTTCAAGACAATACCAGGGACAAAAAAGAAGAAAAAATTGGTACATCTGGCACAACAAACACTAATATGGAGAAAATTCCTGAAATGTTTTCCTCAAAAAACATAACTTATTTACGACTGAAGAGAGAAAGACATGAACATCTTGGATGACAAGGGGTGAGTAAATTATCTGTAAATTTTTGTTCTGGAAGTGAACTAATCCTCTAAAAAAGGAAAAAACTGAATTTGGAATAAAGTAAAATGGAATAAAATGGAATTCGGGAAAAAATAAAGTGGATTTCATAGGGCCCTACTACAGCACAGTTGTCCCTTAATGGAATTAAATCAGGTTTCAGTTAAATGAGGATGAGTTTTATGGAAATATGCCAAACTAATGACCCAGTTTTCTCGCCTGAAGGCAGGGAATATTGATCGAGCATTCCAATGATTAGCAACACACATAAACACAGTGTGTTCGGTGATTTGACCTAACCTAGAAACCTACAGTATAGGACAACTATGCAGGGGCAGTCAAGGATGAGATTGTTCCCTAATGGAAATAATGATAAGAGAGAGATCGAATTAGTTTCATGGAAGTGGACAGCAGAAGCTCATCATCCCATTTATTTGGATCCCATATCCAATGCAGCCCACACAAACAAAACAAAATAAATAAATAAATAAATAAAATATGTACTAATAGGGTACTAATATGTGAACACCAATTATTATTGAGTTTAATATAATTTGTGTAAACTACAGTGAAAAAAAGATTGTTGCATTTACAGTTGAAGTCAAAAGTTTACATATACCTTGCAGAATCTGCAAAATGTGAGAGGAATCTTACAAAAGGCATGTTAGTTTTTATTTAGTACTGACCTGAATAAGATATTTCACAAGAAAGACATTTACATATAGTCCACAAGGGAAAATAATAGTTGAATTCATAAAAATGACCCTGTTCAAAAGTTTACATACACTTGATTGTTAATACTGTGTTACCTGAATGATCCACAGCTGTGTTTTTTATTGTTGTTGTTGTTTGGTGATAGTTGTTCATGAGTCCCTTGTTTGTCCTGAACAGTTAAACTGCCTGCTGTTCTTCAGAAAAATCCTTCAGGTCCCACAAATTCTTCGGTTCTTCAGCATTTTTGTGTATTTGAACCCTTTTTGACTGTATGACTGAAAACTTTTTGAATTTGCAAATTTTAATTTATTTTGTCTTTGGGAAATATGTAAGTATCTTCTGTAGCTTCTGAAGGGCAGTACTAAATCTTCATTCTGTTCAAAAGTTTTCACCCCCCGGCTCTTAATGCATCGTTTTTCCTTCTGGAACATCAGTGAGCGTTTGAACCTTCTGGAATGGTTTTATATGAGTCCCTTAGTTGTCCTCACTGTGAAAAGATGGATCTCAAAATCATACAGTCATTGTTGGAAAGCATTCAAATACACACAAATGCTGAAAAATTTGTGGGACCTGATGGAATTTTCTGAAGAACAGTGGGCAGTTGAACTGTTCAGGACAAACAAGGAACTCATGAACAACTATCACTAAACATGGGGATTTTGTATGATCCCTCTTATTTTGGTTAAATTATTAACATTTTGCAGATTCTGCAAGGTGTATGTAAACTTTTGACTTCAACTGTATAATTTTGTTTATCTATCCACTGTCTATATTCTCTAGTTAGTATATCAGTGTAATATAAGCAGTGTCTAGTACAAGTGCTTGTTGAAACGGGTGACTTGTCAGACCTCCAAAAAGGGTAAATTATGGGCGTCTGTTTAGCAGAAGCAAATGTAACCTCAACAGCCCAATTTTTTGGTGTTTTAAGAACAACAGTGTTTATGATTATGACTGCATACACAAAGAAAGGCAAGACTTCATCAGTGAAGAAGAATAGAGGGTGAAACCAGAAAGTGGACAGAGACCATCAAACACTGTGAAGCAACACAGAACTACCACAGCAAAAGAAACAGCAAACCTCAATATTCAATACAACCTTGAAGACCCCTTTTCCACAAAAACCAACCACAAAGAGCTTCACAAAGCAATGTCCATTAAAGACTTAAATATTATCAAACCACCGTGAATACTTTTGGAAAGAAGAGCGAGAAGCCGATTTCCTCCGCCAACATGAATACTACATATCCACTTCCTGGAAATGATTAGCCAACAAGTTAAATAAACCAGTGAATGTGTGGAAAGTGTTTTAAAAGAGCTTATTTCTAAAAGCCCACAGGGCTCGTATTTGAAAAAACACCCAGTGTTTGCACCTGTCATCTTCCCAGTGTGGAGAAATGAAGGAACAGTTTGTGAAAGAGAAAATATCTTTGTAGCTGATCCCGCCATTCAACTTTGACTGCCTGATCAACGTCTGCGCTTAGATGTCAGAGCTGACTGCTTTTATTACTATTAAATGAGTGAAACTGAAGCTTTGCTGCAGCTCTCTTTTATCCACAACCCTACACTTCAGTTTGAATCATCTAACCCACTTTTGCATGAAACGCTCGTTTTATTTCTCTCTTTGCTTTGTCAAAGTATGATGAGTACTTCAAAGTTAACATGTCAGTATTTTTTTGACATAATTTGGGGCTTTTTTCATTACAGACTGCTCGTTTTAAACAAAAGCACAGGTGACTTTTATAGTTCTTCTGTCTGTGGGTTGGGGGCATCTGGGTTTACTGCGTCTACAGCTGTAACAAATCGTATACCTGATAAAACTGACCTCAAGACGTCTGAGGATTGTGTTTCCAAGGCTTCAGATCTCTGAGCTAAATTATTTATCTGTGTAATTCAGTTTCTTTAGACATGAACCTCTGTTCACCCACATCCTGCACCCACAAATGAATGGGCATTTAAATTAAATGAATAGCAAATAAAGAGACATCAAATGCATTTTCATGTCATAAATGCATTTTTAATAATTAAAAACTCAAGTTCCATGTAATGTACCTTGCCCTCCAAACTGTCTGACTCAAAATATTGCAACAGAATCCAATTAATGTGCGTCTAAAGTCACCATGTGTGTATCAGCACACATTTTTCCAGAAAACTTTTCTCACACAAAGAAAACAATGGCTGATGCTTCACACTGGTAACCTTCAGGCTTGGTGCACAACATAATGCTTTTATTTATCTTTTCGGGCTATTATTAGGGAAAAATCATGCGCCAAACAGGCACACGTGAAAACTGACTCATCAGAAGGGTCTTAGACAACAAAAACATCAAACAAATAGCTGTTTAGTCATATATGAAAAACAAAATGGGTCACGTTTTTGCTGTAAAAAAATCAATAAATGTTCATACGCAGACATAAATGCTAAATATCTTTTACAACTGACTTTATAAGTCTCCTGTTTTTTTAAAAATATATATATATTTTTATTGCTGGGATATGAAATTGAGCACTATATATTCAATGACTATTATTTTACTGACAAGTTTAAAAACTGGGTCATTTAACATATAAAATGACACACTCATTAGTCAGAGCTGGACGGGCATCAGGGTATGTGCCAGTTAGGAATATTAAGCTATACAGTGTAATATAGCTGTGATTAATTATTCGGTGCCTCAAAAGTATTTACAGACTTGTTAATGAAATCATAAGGGAATCAGAATGATTAAACTACTCTCATTGCTGTTCGCTAGAACCTGATTCTCTCAGGTTGGAGTTGGAATGGCATAAGAGAATGACTTGGACAGAGAGAAAGGAAAGCGGGGTAGCAGGGGAGGGGGCCTCTATGAACATAACATGAGAATTTATGTAGGTCATCGATTCGGAAATGTGTGTCAGTGGACAAGACGATAGTGAGCGAGCGGCCCTTCAGAGCGGAAGAAAAGAACAAGATTTATCTATTATCTATCTACAAGGACAGGGTTAAGAGGCACTTATCGGCTTGAGTTTACAAATGTATTTTTCCTTTTAAAATGACAAAAATAAGTCATACAAATAAATCCAGAGTTAAAGCTGAACCATGAAATGGCTCAAGAAGAATTATTACTGATATTACTGAATAGAAATTCAACGAAATTCAACACAGGCAATGTAATTTGGGAAATTAAGTGTAGATGGAAGTTGAAAACATAAAAATCTGTCTACCCACCCACCTATCCATCCATCCATTAATGTATCCATCTATCTACCTATCCAACTCTGCATCCATCCACCCACCCACCCAACTATTCATCCATCCAACTATCTATCTACCCATCCATCCATTCAACCACCCACCCACCCAAATATCCATTCAACCACCCACCCAACAAAATATCCATTCAACCATCCATCCATCCATCCACCCACCCACTGGATTCATCCATCTACTTCCTATCCATCTATCTACCCATCCAATTATACATCCATCCACCCACCCACCCACCCACCAAACTATACATCCATCCATCCACCCAACTTTCCATCCACCCAAAACCACTCGTCCATTCACCTATCCATCTATCTACTCATCCAACCATACATCCATCCATCCACCCAAATATCTATCCATCCAACTATCCATCCATCACTCTATTCACTCACCCACCCAACTAGCCATCATCTATTAATCCATCTATCTACCCACATAACTATCCATCCACCTATCCACCTGCCCAACTATCCATCCATTATCCATCCATCCATCCAACTATACATCCATCCACCCACCCACATATCCATCCATCCACACATCCAACTATCGATATATCCATTCATCCACCCACCCAATTATCCATCTATCCACCAACCCAACTATCTATCCATCCATCCATCCATCCATCCATCTACCCACCATCCATCCAACTATCATCCATCCATCTATCCACCCACCAATCCATCTACCCACCCAACTAGCCATCATCCATTTATCCATCTATCTACTCACATAACTATCCATCCATCTACCCATCCACCTGCCCAACTATCCATCCATCATCCATCATCCAACTATACATCTATCCACCCACCCACCCAAATATCCATCCAACTATCCATATATCCATTCATCCACCTACCGACCCAATTATCCATCTATCCACCTACCCAACTATCTATTCACCCATCCATTTATCTACCCACCATCCACTTATCCATTTATCGTTCCACCCAACTATCCATCATCTGCCTACCCACCCACCCAAGTATCCATCCATCCATTCATTTATCTACTCTCCCAAATATCCATCCATCCGCCTACCCATATAACCCACCCACCCTTCCATCAATCCATCTATCTACCAACCCAACCATCCATCCGTCCACCCACCCAACTATCCATCTATCCATCCATCCATTCAACCTCCCACCCAACTAACTGTCCATCCATCCACTCACTTACCCACCCATCCAACTATCTATCCATCCATCCATTTGTGTCTATTTATCCATCCATTGGGAATGAAGTGTTCTTCCATCATGGTTCATAAAATTAATCAAATAAGATGAAAAAGATACATCTCTCATCCATTCGTTTGCCGTTCTTAATCATGTTTCACTCAAATAAAAAAAATTATTACCGGAGTTTTACTGAAATGTGAAAAAAGCATTTTCTCAATTTGATAATAAACAACTAATAAACAACTTGGGCTATGTAGCAAGCAACTGCCTTATTCCAAACCATACTAACATCACCTCAGTGATCCTTCTCCTCTGACACTTCACGTAAGAAAAGAGAACAAGAGCTCAGGTCAATCTGAGCAGAATAAACCCATCTCAGTTATTTAAAAGCTCCCCAGACACCACATACAGACTCTCACGTCTGAGCCACATCTACAATCTCTTTATTCAGGAATATATGTGTCATCCAGAAACAACATGCATCACTAAAACTCAAAAGCACCTCAGGGGAAAGTGGCCACCTGGATGCAAAGTCCAGACAGTCCACAGGCCGTTCTCTCAACTGACCCTGTTTATAAGTGAGACAGACTGAATCTCTCATTTACCAGGCTGTCTGTAAAGCCGTAGCTGCCAAGCAGATGGACAAACCATTGTTCTGCTCACAAGACAGATGAATACACCACTGTCACAGAATGAGGAGAGATGACAAACAGAATAACGCCAAGAAATCTAGGCTGACGGCACACACACCAACCCAGGCCTGTCAGGCCTTTTTTTTCGGTCCATTGGCAACATTTTCCACTCTCAGAGCAGTTTGTGATGTTGTCTGGTTAAAACTAGCAAATTTACCCAGGAGTCACAAAACGTCTGAGTAGATTGAGTTCTAAAATTATTTTGGAAAGACTATCTCTATCTATCTATCTATACATCTATCTATCTATCTATAAAGGTAGTTTGAAACTATTTTTACTCGGAACTTGCTACTAAATTTCACGGTAAGTATGGCTAGTAATGCATTGAATAAAATGTGTAAAGTAAAAGTAGAAGTAAAACATGCTCCAATACTCTTTGTTGTATTTACAACTTTAAAAAAATCTATTTTAGAATGTTGAAAAACAGGTGCTTGTGAATGTTTACATTTGAAATCCAGTGAACCGTACTGTTATTATTCCAAAAAATGAATCATTGTCATTGAGAGATGAACGCTGGAGCGCTTTACACAAACACGCTTACACGTGTCATCGCTTATCAAACAATAGTAATTATGTTTTGGGGTTGTCTGTATTTTGGGTTTTTAGCAATACAGCCCAAACTACTAAATCTCTACTAACCCACAAATGCTCACAAAATGAACCTAACTTAATGAGTCACACCAAAGACAATCTATGTGGAACACCATCTCCACTCCACAATGAATGAGATCAGAAAAAAAAAAAAAAAAAAAAAAAAAAAAAAGACCCATCATATGCCATGTAAATGTCTCTCTTTGTATCCACGGATTGATGTCAAAGGGTCAGGTATGAATCATTACTCACATGCAGGTTCAATAAAGACTACTAATCAGGTCACACACGTGATGTGGCAGCTAGAGATGTTTCACACACTCAAAGCATGAATGATTACTATGAATAATTACAGCATATAATTGCTGTGAAAGCTACATAATTACCACAACTACAAAAACTGACAAAAATGACATAGCATGTAATGTGTAATGCGAGACGGGCTGTCGTTCTGTACGGTGAAGCAGATGGTCTTGTTCCAGCAGATTCCTGAACGAGTCTCTACACAGCGTGTGCTAAGAAATTGTACAGAAGCTTCTAGTGTAATCATTGTGACAGCTCGACCTCCGTGATGCTCGAGCCACACACTGCCTCGTACATTTACAAGAGTGCATGACTTTTGCAGCACTAACAGACAAAAAAAAAATCTATCTGTCTATCTATCTATCTATCTATCTGTCTGTCTGTCTGTCTGTCTGTCTGTCTATCTATCTATCTATCTATCTATATCAAGGAACAAAATATTGCTAAAAATATTTGCTAAAATATGCAATATATATGATACATACTGGACCACAAAACCAGTCTTAAGTCACTGGGTTATATTTGTAGCAATAGCCAAAAATACATTGTATTGGGTCAAAATTATTGATTTTTGTTTTATGCCAAAAAATCATTAAGGTTATTAGGTGAATAATATAATAGGATATTAGGTTCCATGAAGATATTTTGTAAAAATCCTACTGTAAATATATAAAAACTTAATTTTTGATTAATAATATGCATTGTTAAGAACTTTATTTGGATAACTTTAAAGGTGATTTTCTCAATATTTTGATTTTTTTGCACCCTCAGATTCCAGATTTTCAAATAGTTGCATCTCCTATCATAACAAACCATACATCAGTAGAAAGATATTTATTCAGCTTTCAGATGATGTATAAATCTCAATTTGGAAAAATTGACCCTTATGACTGGTTTTGTGGTCCAGGGTCACATTTCAGCTGACTGCTTTGGAAAAAGATTAAAAGCTTCAAGTGAGTCGAAAACAGCGTGATCTGGTGGTTAACAAAAAATAAAGCAGCCAGAAGCATGTGAAAGAAACATCGTCGGACGAAACATTCACCACACATTTCATAGATCGACTCATTTTACTTGCACAAATATAAGTCTAACAGTGTGTGTGTTTATTTGTTGAATTTCTGTCTCTGATAAATTCATTTACCCATTAAACTGTGGCATTAAATTCTAGTACGAATATGATGCAATAGAAGAATAATGTACACATGAAGTACATATGGTAAATATTTAATTTTTCTGAAATAATTTGTATTTTTCATATTACTTGTATGACTGGGTATTTACAACTATAAATGAATAAGTAAGATCTGGTGAATCTCGCACAGGACTGGAGAGTTAGTGAGGCTTTGTTTGTCACTGGTTTCGTGGTTTCTACATTAACAACACAAGCCTCAAATCGAGGCACACCCCTTAACACAAGCTCCGATGCCTCGGTTCAATTTTCACATCACTAATTAACAGTCATTCAAGATTTAGCGATCCAAACTTTCTAATGATGTGGGAGCACAGCTTCGAACAACACATGTTGTCCCTGAGCACCATAATGGCATCTCTCATAAAGGTTTGCAACTTTACAAGGTAAACAATGATCCGAAAAAAACTTTGCCTCTCGCTAATTAGCACACAAAATACCATTGGTGTAACACTACTGCCGCTTCACCAGAAGTTGTACCCACGTTCTTTTTTACAGTAGCGCCCCTCGGAAACAGGTGGATAGCACTTTGGGTAAATTTGGGCAGGCCCCTTTGCTAAACGACCCTGTTATAACTTCCCAAAGGGTAAATTTCAACATTTTGTTTGATAATTATTGACCTAGAGAGTCCAGAGAATTGTACTGCAATGTTTTTTTCCAGATTGAGGGAAAAACCTAGGACTAGTTCGCAAAAGTAGGGTTTTTTACTGATTTTCTCAATCATTGAACAAACAATTTGATTGACAGTGGGGGTTCTAGAGGCAAAGTTTTCCAAAATTAGGACTTTTATTGTGTGATACAAATATTGTGCGTATGTGCACAAAAACATGTGACATACAATCGTTTACGCTCTTGAAAAATGCGATATTGCCCGACAGTGGCTGATTTCTTTCAAATTTCTCTCAGACCTTTGGGGCTGTGAGTTGAACAGGCCCACCGAGTTTCGTTTCGATCAGCCTCTTTTTAACCTTGTCTAAAAGGTGCTTAAATGTTTTTGGCCAAAGGCGCTCATGTTTGTTGAGTTATAGGCATTTTACTAAAAGCAGCCCTCCCCCTTTCGAATGTTTTGGCACCCCTTTGTGAGTCGAAAGTTTAACTTTTTTTGATAATTATTGATATTTACTCTCCAGAGAATCTTTCTGCAGTCGGGCAAAAAACCTAAGACTAGTTCGCAAAAGTATTTTTTAAAAAAAATCCTAAATACCCGAAAAATTTGCCACAATTGAATCCAACATGCGTTTTGTCCAACGTGAGCCAAGGATTCCAACGACATAAGACTCTTGAGCCTGCGACCGACAGTTTAAGAGTTATGAGCAATTTCATACTTTCGTTCGCTGTAGCGCCCCCGTCAGGCCGATTGGGGCAAGCCTTGGTCATGTTGTCTCTGGGGTGAGTACTACCATCCCTCCAAGTTTCAAATCTGTATGACTTACGGTTTGGTCTGCATGATCAGTTTTTACGTGGAGATCTTGAACCCCTAATAATAAATACTGAGGAAAGGAATTTGAATATCTCAGTAACTACAAGGTTTTGAGTCAAAAGTCAAATTGCACAAATGCTTGTTTTTGTTCTAGCAGCGGTTTTCTATGTATCCTCTTTGCATACCTAGTTCAAAACAGACATTTTCATGTAAGTACTGTCCTTCACATTAAATTCCAATTTTAATAGTTATTGGAAAATAGTGAAAACAATAAAACCTTCTTTAATAAATGTTTTACCACTTACATTTTGCTGAAAAGCCTACAATATGCTTTGTAGTAACAGATTCCAATTGTGATAACCGCTGCCAAGAATTTAAAGTGTGCCTGTATACGGAAACTTTTCTGGCTTTAAATTTCAGCATCCGTATTTCTAGTTTTTCCAAAGAATTGTGTCATTAAAGGAACAGTTCACCCAAAAAATGAAAATTACCCCATGATTTACTCACTCTCAAGCCATCCTGGGTGTATATGACTTTATATGAAATCAGGTCACCTTTTTACAAACAAAGCCTGACAGAGTTTTTAAAAGTTGTTCATGTTCAACATTTGTGGAAAGACTTTAGATACAATGCAGCTATCAGTGGTTTTGAGATGAGTGTCTGATCGTGTCTGAGGGGAAAAAAGCAGCTTTATAAAGAACAAGTCCTTGCATTTTTCTGCTCAGATACACAATAACTTTCCCGAGACTGCAGTCTGGACCGTTTTACTGCAGAGGTTAACGGATAATAAAAAGCGAGAGTGTGGTCAAACGTTTTAGAGGGGAGGAAAAAAACCTGCTGTGAGGAAAATAAAAACAGCGAGTGCCAATAAGAAATGTGGCACTGAATACTAATACTGAAGTTACTGAGAAAGCCTTCATTTGATTGCTAAAAACTTTTCCTAACATGTCATTTAATATCTGAATGCTGAACATGTAACACTTTATAATATTAGATATAACTATCTATCTATAAATATATAACATAATAAAATTAATACATATTTTTGACAATAAAAATGTTATAGTAGTTAATTTAATAATTTATATATAATAAAAAATGTATAATATATATATTTTATTCATTATATAACAGAATTAATACATTATATTATTACCCTTTTATATATACCAAATGTAGGCCTATACCCGAACTGTTTATTTTTGGATACTGGTGAGGCAGAGGCTCAACATATCCATCTGGATCTCTTCTGAAAAAGAAGATTAAAGGAAAGGTGCGGCGTCGGTGGAAGAGGGTGTATTATTTGTGACGCCCGTCTATGTCAGCAGCAGGGATTCTCTACTGATACCTATTATATCTGCTTCCAGCTGATCTGATTTCCCAGTTATCATGTCTGCGAGAGCCACAAGGAAGCAAGAGTGGTTTATCCCAAACCGTCACACTGACCTACATTTTGTGACACATTTTTGATGTTTGACCACATGCAAGAGTTTCTTGTAACTCCATGAGTCATCATAGGGAGCCTGCAGAGACTCTGAAATAAGCATCAGTAATGCTCCGACTGACCAGCGGTGTCGTCCGCGATGCCGATTCCACACAATAAAGCAACCGCATTAACACTGGCCAGGACAGCAGGGTCAGTGATGTTGTTACAGTGAGTCATTTTAAAGTGCATGAAGTGATAATTGATGCGAACAAAAGAGGAGCATGAATGTGTATAATTACGTGACTACTCCTATAACGGATCAGGGAGCCATGAGAAGAAATACGTTGTTATATACAGTGCAACTTTGTTTGATGGGCAAACTTCTGCTGAATGGAAAACCTGGTGGGAGAATCTAGAAAACCTTGACGCACATATTCAACCACAATTGTAACAGAATGGTTTCAAAATATACAATAAAGTTCATGAGAAACCTTTGAAGTTGGCTCGAAAAAGCCTTGAAGCTGTTGTAAAAATTTTCAAAAGATAGATCAGAAATGTTGATAGCATATTGGTTGCATGATTAGCATGTTATTAGCACATTGCTAACATGTTGCTGAAATGTGCCTAGCATTATTAACATTTTTTAAATATGATTACCATTTAACTGGAATGCTTTAACATGATTAACATGTCTGTTAACATTATTAGTATGTTGCTAATAAGTGTTTAACATTATCATCATGTTGTTAGCATGTTGCTAGAATGTGTCTATGATTAGCATGTTAAGAACATGTTTTAGCATGATTGGCATTTTACTGGTATGCTTAAACATAATTAGCATGTTGCTAACATGTCGTTAACATGTTGCTAGAATGTTTATCATGATTAGCATGGTGCAAACATATTTTAGCATGATCAGCATTTTAAAAATATGATTAGCATTTTACTGCAATGTTTTAACATAGTTAGCATGTTGCTAACATGTTGTTAACATGTTGCTAGAATGTGTCTAGCATGATTAGCATGTCTGTTAACATTATTAGTATGTTGCTAATATGTGTTTAACATTATTATCATGTTGTTAGCATGTTGTTAGAATGTGTCTAGCATGATTAGCATGTTAAGAACATGTTTTAGCATGATTAGCATGTTACTGGTATGTTTTAACATAATTAGCATGTTGCTGACATGTCATTAACGTTGCTAGAATGTGTCTAGCATGATTAGCATGTTAAGAACATGTTTAGATTAGCATTTATGGAATAGGATTAACATTTTACTGGGATGTTTTAACATAATTAGCATGTTATTAGGATGTTGCTAGAATGTGTTTAACATGATTAGCATGTTGCAAACATGTTTTAGCATGATTAGCATTTTAAAAATATGATTAGCATTTTACTGCAATGTTTTAACAGAATCAGCATGTTGCTAACATGTCATTAACATGTTGCTAGAATGTGTCTAGCATGATTAGCATGTCTGTTAACATTATTAGTATGTTGCTAATATGTGTTTAACATTATTATCATGTTGTTAACATGTTGCTAGAATGTGTCTAGCATGATTAGCATGTTAAGAACCTAGATTAGCATTTATGAAATAGGATTAACATTTTACTGGTATGTTTTAACATAATTAGCATGTTGTTATCATGTTGGTAACATGACTAGCATGTTGCTACCATGCTTCTAACATAATTGGCATGTTGTTAACAGGTTTTTAACATGATTAGCATGTTGTTGCCAAGTTTTTTTGGCATGATTGACATGTTGCAAGCATATTTCTAGCATGATTAGCATATTGCTAGCATGTTTCTAACATGATTAACATGTTGGGGTTTTTTTTTTTCAAGATTAGTATGTTGTTAGCATGTTGCTAACATGTTTTCAACATTATTACCATGTTGATAGCATGCTGTTATCATGTTATGAGCATACTTTAACATGATTAACATGTTAGCATGATTAGCATGTTTTAAATATGATTACCATTTTGGTGACATGTTTTACCATGTTAGCCTGTTGTTAGAATGTGTCTAGCATGATTAGCATGTTGTGAACATGTTTTAGCATGATTAGCATTTTAAAAATATGATTGGAATTTTACTGGAATGTTTGAACATGATTAACATGTTGTTACCATGTTTCTAACATGGTTTTAGCATGATTACCATATTTGCTATCATTATTAGCATGTTGCTAACGTTTTTAAAATTATTATCACGTTGATAACATATTGCTAACATGTTGTAAGCATGTTGCTAGAATGTGTCTAGCATGATTAGCATGTAAGCGAACATGTTTTAGCATGATTAGCATTTTTAAAATATGATAAGCATTTTACTGGAATTTTTAACATTCTCATGTTGTTAGCATGTTTCTAACTTGTTTCTAACATGTTAGCATGTTGCTACCATGCTTCTAGCATAATTGTAAAGTTGTTAGCATGTTCCTAACATGATTAGCATGTTATCATTTTTTTTTTTTTGCATGATTAACATGTTGATAGCACGTTTTAACATGATTAACATGTTGGCATTATTGGCATTATTAGCATGTTGTTAGCATGCTGCTAGCATGTTTTGTTGATTATGTTGATAACATGTTGCTATCATGTTATAAGCTTGTATTTAACATGAGTAACATGTTAACATGATTAGCATTTTTTAAATGTGATTAACATTTTGTTGACGTTTTAACATGATTAACACATTATTAGCATGCTTCTAGCATGATTAACATGTTGCTAGCCTTTATAGCATGATTAACATGTTGCTACCATGCTTTTAACATAATTAACATGTTGCTAGCCTGTTTCTAGCATGATTAACGTGTTATTACCAAGTTTTCTTTCATGATTAGCATGTTTTAACATGATTAACATGCTGTTAGCATGATTAACATGTTGCTAGCTTTTATAACATGATTAACATGTTGTTAGCATGTTGCTAGCATGTTTCTACCATGATTAACATGGTGTTACCAAGTTTTTTGGCTTGTTCACAACCATGTTTTTATTGTTCATCAGCTGATATTGTATCTCCGTGCCTTTATCGTTATAGCTGTGGTGTGGACTCTGTTCTTCAATATTAAGAACAATTTTTATAACTATAGCATTATCTTTATACTTATCGTCCTTGGTGTGAACAGGTCTTTAGTCTTATTGTGCAAAAGTTTTCACCCCCTCAATGAAAGTCTATGGGATTTTTGGTTATTTTGATACTCCGGTTTTCGAAAACAGTAAGCCAGATCAGTTAGAAAAGATACAGCAACTTCAGAACAGTTTTGTGGTTGTAGCTTTAAAGCAAGGAGATACTGACTAAATTTCAGCTCAGAAAAAGTCATTTAATTGTATATTTATATAGAGACATTGTTTTGTTGAATATTCTGTTTCAATCTGAAATAAATCACGTTACAGTAAAATCTTAAATGTAATCCGTCCATCCATCAGTGAGCTTTTCAGTTATCTTCTTTACAAACAAAAACTGTGAATGTTCATACAGACTGTGCAAATCCCTGAGTCAATCAATATTTACACTCCTGCCATCTCAAAGCAATAAGGATGTGGCATAAATCAGGCCAAGAATCACCTGTAAAAGGTGAGAACTGTGCTGAAGAGCACTTTGTTAAAGAGTACAAAGAAAGAAAAGGGAACATCTATTTCAACTGCCAGAGAAGATCAATTGCAGACATCAATATTTCATTAATATTTCATCTCATATGGCGATCACTCTTCACTCAAGCCTACAGTGCAATACTGGATAATTATTTGAAGATTGCAGCGTTTTTTTTTTCCACAGTGAGTTTTTAGAAAGCAGCGTTTGATGTTACCTAACGTCACCTGCAGTTCCGGCAGCGGTGGGAAGATTATGAAACCTATATAACAGAAACATCTTAATTTGTTGACCTTTAAAGGTCAGTGAAACGGAGATACCTGTACCTCAAATATGGCATTTATATGGGAAAATCAAGGACATGCAAATACCCTTTAAATGCTAAACGGTCACAGTCCTGGCTGAGTACAGACGTGATACTTCTGTCACCATGTCCCCATTTCCTCCTACATACTGACACCGCAACAGACCGTCAGCGTTCAGTCATTATGGTGTGCAGTGACTCAACGAGCTAAAAGCACATGTGTGAGAACAGCAGGCTATTGATAACACACACACACACACACACATACATTCATCAACCCAAATCTCCTCAAAAGTCAATCCTATTTACACTACTGTTTGAAAGTTTAGGGTCAGTATGATTTTTTAAATGTTTTTTTCTCTTATAGTCATCAAGGCTGCATTCATTACATTTAAAATATATTTTTGTATTTTAATATATATATTTTTTAAAAGTAATTTATTTCTGTGATGCAAAACTGAATTTTCTGCATTATTACTTTAGTGTCACATGATCCTTCAGAAATCATGCTGATATACTGATTTGCTGCTCAAGAAATATTTTTTTATTATTATCAATGTTGAAAATAGCTTTATATTTTAGTGGAAACCAAGAAACATTTTTTTTTTCTTTTTGATGAATAAAAAGTTTAAACAACATTTATTAAAATTCATTATAAATGTCACTTTTGATCGATCTCACAACTTTTCTTTTTGAGAAATAAGAAAAATCAATCATCAATCATCAGGATCTATTCTAAAAAGCATCGTCTGCTTTTCACAATCCATTTAATTCCAGATGGATAAAATTATGTGCTGTCCTACATTGTCTTTCTTCAGAGTTCAGTACAGATATTGTAAAATGAAATTCCAGAACTTTCAAGGACTTTTCAAACACAACTTTTTTGATTTTCAAGGACTTCAACCAGAGATCTTACTTATTGAACAATGTCTTCCATTTCAAATTGTAAAAAAGATAAATAGATAAGTAGAAATATACTAATAAAAAATGGCAGAAATAAAGTGAAGCATGTGCGAAATATTACTACTAAAGTATTATAAAGTAACTACACTTTTACTAAGTTTACTACTAGTAAAACCACTGTTCATTTTCTTAAGGGATTAGCATATGTGTATACTTTCTTTTTTTCTTAACTGGACTGCATTAATAGTTTGATGTTTATTACTGTTTAAGCATCAGAAAAAAATATTTGAAATCACTCTGAAATCTGAAACAAATGATTCACGAACCCGCACCAAAGTTCTGATCTGAATCAAATGATTCACAGTCCACGCTCCCAAGTTCCGATCTAAAGCAAAAGGTTTGCAAACCCGCTCTGAAGTTCTGATCTAAATCAAATGATTTTTGATACGTGAAGTTCCAATCTAAATCAAATGATTCACGATATGCGATTTGAAGTCCCGATCCGAAACAAATGATTCATGATACTCGATCCAGTTGAAGTCTCTCTGAAGTCCTGATCTGAATTTGATTTATATATATCGGGACTTCAAATCACATATAATTTAATTTGAATCATTAAATTAGAATCATTCAATTCGCTAAATGATTCATAAACCCGTTCTGATCTAAATCAAATTGTTCCGGTTGGAGCGCTTCTAGAAAGTGTTTCAAAAAAAAAAAAAAAAAAAAAAAAAAGATTCTCAAAATCACTCCAAAATCTGAAACAAATGATTTGCGATCCATCTCGGAAGTTCCAATCTAAAGCAAAAGATTTGCGAACTCACTCCGAAGTTCCGATCTGAATTTGATCTATATCGGGACTTCAAATCATTTAATTTGAATTATTCAGATCGCTAAATGATTCATGAAACCGTTTTGATCTAAATCATAATGATTCGTGATACGCGATCCAATTGGAAAGCTTCAGAATAGTGTTTCGAAAAGCTCCGTTTCACCCATCACTATGTGTTTTTTAAAATCGTTACAAACGATGTCGAAATTCGAAAATGAAAGGCTCTTTTAATTTGATATGGTTTTTGCTAGTGAATCGCTTTAAATGAGTGATCGAAGTCATGAGTTTGAATTAATCTGAGCGGTTCCAGCGTAAATGACTCAGTTGGTTTGGTTCATCTGTTCCACTTTTCGCATCTTTAGCCATGTTTTCACGACACCGCCAGTATTAATACTCACTAAGCTTGATTGTTTTCTGACATGAACTGTAATGTAAGAAAGGTATGATGTTTTTTGAATCGAGTGAATTTTGCGTAAAAAGATAGATGCTTATTGACAAAATTAACCATTTCATAGACACATTATCAACACCTCAAGCACTTTTCAAGTACCTCATCAAGTATATTGCTATTTTCAAGGGTTTTCCAGGTCTTAAATTTCAGAAAGTCAAATCTTCAAGCACTTTAAGCACCTTGTACAAACCCTGTTTCTTGTTATGTGACATTATGTTATTAAAAAAGGTATCATTTCATGTTTATTTTACCAGTATTTATCCAAAAACCTGTTGCATGTAAATGAGTGACGACGCTAAGAAAAACTGGGCTTTCTCTAAAGATGCTACAGAACGACTTCCATCATTTGCCGGGCACAAAGGTTATGGAAGCATATCGCACCTGGGTAATTTAACCTCATTATCCTGGACCATCATTTTTTGAAACTCAATTTCAGGCACAATGCACGGCTTTCATTTTATCTGGCAGGAATACAATGATACCCATCACTTAAATTTCTCACAGCTAACTGACTTTCCAAAAAAAGGGCTGCTGAATTTTCAGAGAGATCACACTCAGTTGAAAATGCATACCATACATGTGGAAGGCAATACTGCCCACAAGAAGAAAAATACCCTAAGAAATCGTGTTACTTGAATTGAAACAGTCAAAAAATAAACAAGACATGTATCACTGCTAACATTTTGCATTGAAAGTGGATTCATTGATGTATTTACTGTATATTACACTGCTGCCGCACAGATCTAATATAAACATGATTTCTTTCCCAGCTGTTTACCTTCCCAGACATAACTGACTGCTTTTGCAACTCATGTGTCTTTAACATAAACACGTGTGTATTTGACAGTTTAAGCGCCATAAGACATGAAAGAGATCTTAGTTTAGCACTCACATGGCGTGTGACACTTTCTGCGCGCAAAGTTTAAACGAATATGGTTTAAAACTCATGATTTCAGCACAACAGATGTGATAATCAAAGCCAAACAGATGTTTTTTAGCAGAGTATCTGGCGCACAAGCTGTTAAGGCACAGCCCTATTCTGGAAAAGGGGGCGTGGAGCAGCAGCTCATTTGCATTTAAAGAGACATGCGTGAAAACAGCGCATTTCTGCTTCCACTCAAAATAGGCATTTTTAAAATTATATAATACATGATCTGTGGGGTATTTCGTGCTGAAACATCACAGACATATTTAGGGACACTTGAGACTTATTACATATTGTAAAAAGTAGCATAATAGGTCTCCTTAAACTATTTTTGCCTGTTTGATATTGATCTACGTAGTTGAAAATCACTTAAAAGAATAATAGCACACAATTTAATATCTTATATCATATTCCACTGTATTCATTTACTTTCCCTATTCAGTTTAAAACCTTGTAAACCAATTCTCAATAGGATGCATTCTGTCTTTTCTTACCTCCCCTTGATGTTAGGTAGCACTGAACTTCAATAAGATTTCATCAGAACATTTCTGATGAAATCTTAGTACCCTACAGCACTTCTGCCAACACACAGAGCTCTAAGGGGAAAAAAAAAAAAAGATGTGAAATGATGTTCATTTGGGTGCATTTCAATTTCAAAGGTCCCAATGTTCAGAACAGTGAGTCACAGCACCAGTCTGAATATGTCCTATCAAATAATAGAACAAAAGTAAATTGGATGTCCATGTTCTGCCAATGCATCTGTGGGATAATAACATTATGTGAAAATCATCATTTAAAGGAATAGCTCTTCCAAAAATAAAAAATCTGTCATCTTTTATGTGCCACCATGTCATTTCAAACCTGTGCCACTAGCTTTCTTTTCTTCTGTGTATTTTTTCTCCTAAAAAATGAAAGTCACTGAAGTTAAAAACAACACTGGACACCATTAACTTTCACTATATGGACAAAAAACAAAAACCCACACACTTTGCGTAAACTATCCCTTTAAGGTGAATATTTAAACCTATTCATGCAATGGACATTGTTAAGTAATTAACTGGCAAAAAAGTAATGGGAACAAATGGACGTTTATGTAATATGTAATATCAACAAAATAAAGGATATTTATTTCTAAAGAATCACACCTATGTAACAAAATAAGATATTTTAAAGAAAAATATTAGGGCTGTCACTAACGCTTATTAAATGACGATTTAATCGAGTAATCAGATAGTTGTAATTAATTTTTTTGTAGTAAAAAAATAGACCTAAGCGAACAATAGCCATTAGAATTACTTAAAATACACACATAATGTCAATGAGGAAATAATAAGTAGTTCAAATAAAGTATTAAAAGCAAGTAATCATACGGTTTTATAGAACAAAACTGTTAAAATACATAATGTATTATAAACAATAGCGTTAACATACATTACGCATTATACCAAATTACTGAAGAGGGCACCAACAGCCTGACGATTGTTTTTACACGTTACTGCGTAATCTAATCCTTGTTTAATATTGACTAAACAACATTTAATTCAAACGTCCACATAATCTTTAATATTTCTTTACGACAGAAATGCTACAGCCACTGTCATTTTTTGAATATGTGGACATCAAAACATGTAAACAAAGAGTGAGGGTTTAAACTTTTATTTTGAAATCGTGATAATGCGGCACTTCCGGTATTTTGCTGGTTACTTGATATGGGCAAAATGCAATCGAGGATTGTAATAATCGAATTTAATCAAGGAATCATTACAGCCCTAAAAAACTGTAAGTCACTGAGGTCTAAAAAAGTTGTACCCCATTGACATTCATTGCATAACTGCATATTTCATTTCATTGCATAATTAAAATATGCATGCAACAGACAATAGGTTTAATACGTCACAGTTAAAAAAAAATGTTATAAAAACAACTGGAATTGAACAGTGAGAGCTAAATAATTGATATTTAGTCTTACCGAATCACACAAACACTTTGAAAATCCATTCAATTTATAATAACGCACCTGCACAAAATTTTATATAACCAGATTTATAGGACAAACAAACAACGGATGCACCTGGCGCTTCCATGACAATAAGTAAACAAAAATATCAGGATACAATTTTAGGAGTGGAAAAATAGGTTAGTGTGCTACAGTAATGTAGGTCAGTGCTGCCCTCACCTGCAGTTTTCTGAGTGTGAGCAAAGCCCAAATGACCGACATCTTACTGACAACTGAGGGCCTGAGGAGACAAAACACATCGTTTCATCCGGCTGAAAAGGAGGACTCGGTTCTGCTCATGCCCCCTCACAGGCTTTACAAATGTCATGTGTGACGTGATTCAGCTTATTGAGTTACACAGAGCAATGGACTGGCGTCTCGGCCAACATATGAGCTTGAAATTATGGGAAATTAATGGTATATTAGAAGGGACTGCCGCACGAGTCTGACCCACATTTCCACAGTGAATGTATTTACTAAAAAAGCTGGCATCCATCAAGATAAGTGTTTACAGTGCAAACGCCTCGGTATAGAAATTATTTGTATGACAAAGTGCCTTAATGGCAAGACTGCATCCTTGTTGATCAATTACACACACACCTGAGAAACAGAAGGCAGACTGATCATTTGCAACATCGAAGAGAAAGGATGATATTAAATCTTAATCAAATTTTAATGAAGCATGAACCGATAAAAAATGTGGTCAATACAGATAATATGATTAGCTTCACGTTAAAGCTGATAAGCAATAAATGCCCAATGTTAAAAAAAGACATGCAGGTAACACACAGGTCGCCAAAAAAACAATATGAACAGAGAGGGACAAAAGATGACTTTCAGAAGCAGCTGACAAACAGGAAGAAAATCGTGATGATTGTGTTGTGAGGTGACAGAATTTAGGTCACATCGCCGCTTTGATTTCTTCGACACTCATGCTGCAAAACACTGCCAGCTCAGACAACGCTGTGAAAATTGGAACAAGTTGAAACTGGGATAAAGGGACACAGGCCTCCGCACAACACATAAGGACGCTTGATCAAATAAGCGAAACCCATCATGGATATTCCGCTGGAGAGTCATCTAACAATTGTGAGAGCTCCACTTCAAAATGAAGCTGATATAGCAACATGCAAAAACATGCAGAGTACGGCATTTTTTATGCATAAAGAAAGAGAAATGTAATAGGATCTTAAGAAATAAAAGGTTTATTTGGACCACCAGTGCATTTACATGGAGAGAACGATATATTAGATATATTACAAATATGATTCTCCTTCACTTCTGGAACTCTAATACATTCAATTTCTATGACACAACTTATATTACACAAGTGTGTGTTTTACATTCAATACTCAAAATGAAAAGACAAACAGGGTGTTATTTAGAAAGAATTACCTGTACCATCCATCTTTTTTTTGGAGGTAACCGATGAGCATCAACATGATGGATTCTAACTTTCGTTTGGGTGCTCTCATGTTCCGGTATTGATAAAAAAACATTAAAACGGGGTAAAAAAAGATTGACTGAATTAATTAAACTGAAACTTTTTTCAGTAACTACATATAAAAGTGCAGGGTTAAGCAGTGCTGTTGTTGGCGCCACAGTAACAGCAATTAGCTTAAGGAATTTCTTTCAATTATTTGTTTTGCAAACCAGCAAATCTGTCTGTGCCCGGAGCTGTATGACTTTCATAAATGATAACAAAAAAAACAAACAATCATGGCTTGCAGCACTTAAAATACTGTGTGTGAAATAATAAAATAATGTGTTGAAATGTGTGCTCTTATCATTTTGTTGACAAAATCCAGTGAACTTCACCCCAGTCGGGGCTCTGAAAATACGTTCATTTTACTAGAAACACCAGAGACTGGACTTCCACGTCCAGAAAAAGATGGATATAAAAGTCTACAGTAGTCAACATTTGAAGTGGATCAAAACCTTTCATCAAAGTTGTCCTAAAACCAAAACAATATCCCTTCTTGTCTTAGGAAAACTTTGTGGAACATTTTTGATCCACTTCAAATGCTGACTACTGTAGTTTGAGGAGGTTATATAAATGTTTCCTTCTATTAAAACTTGTTTTATTCTATCAATCTTCCCTGAGAGATTCCTTTAGAAAAATTAGATGAAACAAGATGTTCATGGAAAACAAGGTAAACACAAAACATGCATATGATTCGGTGTCATTCTTAAAACCAACTGCTGCTGTGAATCGAATGCAAAAATTTTGTTCAAAAGTTTGGGGTCAGTAAGACTTTTTTTTTAATAAATTAATGCTTTTATTCAGCAAGGATGCATTAAATTGATTAAAAGAGAAAAATATTTATTTATTTTTCAAATAAATGGTATTCTTTCTATCCAAAAAAATATTAAACAACACAACTGTGATAATAATAAGTAACGCTTCTACATTTGAAAATATATTCAAAGAAGAAACCATTACTTTAAATTGCAATAATATTTTAGTATATTACCGTTTTACTGTATTTTTAATCATAACGCAGACCATAAGAGACTTTTTAAGCAATAGCCTGCCGTGCCAACCTGCTACTGTAAACTAAAGCTTGCAAAGCTTGCTCCATGGTGTTCTGATTGGTCCACTGATTGATCACACAAAACGCGTCTTTGCGTCTAAAAACGCGAGACGCAGCGCTCAGGGGTGGTTTAAAAAAACGCAGTGTAGAACGCGAGGGTCTCGAGACGCTCTTTTCAGACGTGATGCAATAACGACAATATTCAGTGACAGAGATATTTCTCTCCAAGCCTTTTTTTAAGGAACAAGTTGTGATAATCGCTTTAAGAAATGTTATACAATTCAGGCTATCCGGTCACTATGAGCCATGTTGTAGTCAAATAAAACAGTTGTCAGGCCAACTTGCTACTTTAAACAGAAGCTCGCAACATTTGCCCCGCCTCCGAGTTCTTCTGATTGGTCCACTGCTTTGGAACTGACAGTTACACTAGAGACTTTAAGCAGCAGTGACGGATGGAACGGCAACAGCATTCTGACGTCATATTGCGCGTTCGCGACTTTAACTGCTACTTCTTGACGTTCTACTGTAGCCGTCTACTACTGGAGAACAGCTGGTGTGCCGTAGTCTTTACAATGTGACAGATTAGGTAGAAAAATGTTTTATAGTTTATACCACTGTAATTCCATCAGTATACGATTCTACCATTAGGCTTTCATTTAATCTGTGTCGATACGTTTTAAACTTAAGCTAATTTTAACGATTTTTTTCCATTTGTACAAACACATGTCTGCTGTTAGCAACAGCACCTCAGGTAGCACTGAGACTAGAAATGATGTGAAACGAAAAAAGTAAGTATTGCCTAAACATCGTCCTCATAATACATAATTTGGACTTAAAAAAACGCCGCTTTGCGCCGTCTTCTTTACGGTTGCTTAATGATTTTTACGTTCTCACATAAACTGTAAAAAATATGGACGTAGTGTCCGTGACGTCACCCGTAGGTTTCTGAAGAGCATTTTTGAAGCTCTTAGTGGGCGGGAGTCGACCGTCACTGCACGTCACTCCCGGGTAATCGAAAATGGGCAAAGAGGTGGGACATGGGTGGGGCTGGTTGCTGAAACCACGCCCACCTAGCACAACGGTGGTGACAGCAGCGGCAATCCACCTGTCACTCAAGTGGCCACGCCATAAATTATGCAGAACTTTAAGGCTTAATATAATTTAAACGGATGAGTTATAAAAAAATTCACCCCCCTCACAGTTGACATGAAGGGCACAATTAGCTATATAGACCAAAACCACTTTTTGTACCAGGCTGTAAACATATTTTTTTTCTGCTGTAAAATTGGGCATTTTAACATGGGGAGTCTATGGGATTGACTCCTTTTTGCAGCCAGTCTCTAGCGGCCAGTCGATGAATTGCAGTTTTAGTCACTTCTGTGTTGACTTAAAGAGGGAGACCGGGAGGTTGCCGGTTGTGTAGAACACGAGGGTCTCGAGACGCTCTTTTCACACATGATGCAATAACGACAACATTCAGTGACAGAGATATTTCTCTCCAAGCCTTTTTTTAAGGAACAAGTTGTGATTATCGCTTGAAGAAATGTTATATAATTCAGGGTATCCGGACACAGTCACTATGAGCGCCTCCTTCGCCATGTTGCCATCAAATAAAATAGTTGTCATGCCAACTTCCTGCTTTAAACTGAAGCTTGCAACGCTTGCCCCGCCCCCGAGTTCTTCTGATTGGTCCACTGCTTTGGAACTGACAGTTACACTAGTAGCGGTGCACAGCACTCATGTTTTGCAAAAGAGAAACGCGAGCGTAACGATCATGCACGTCTGTCAAGCGCGTTTACATAAAAGAACAATAGAAAAGTAGCGCACTGGAAAGGAAAAACGAGTTTTGTGTGAATGGCCCCTAAATTCTGTTAACTTGACACGGCGTCAACTTAAACGTGCCATTTACGTGCGCGACGCTGCAAAAGACGCAAGTGCATTGGTCATACATGTCCGTATAACGCAGACTACACACACAGTAATATGTTTTTAATGGGAATGTATTAACAGGTTTAAAAAAAAAATGACATGGGAAAAGAGGTTCTGAATTTCGGTTTCGATTACTTTTCGATTAAATATTTTTAACCCATGTAGAAATCTTTCCTTCCCCCAACTTTTGAACGATAACATACAAATAAGATTTACACCTAAACATGCTTTGTAAAATTGGACTAGCAGATTAAAGGTTAATTAGTTAAACATTTTGCATTTAACTCGATCAGGCAAAAGCTGGTCTAGACAAAACATGACTGCACTCCCAACAAAACAAAAAACAAATTCACCAAAGAAAGATGCCAAAGACGCACAGTCCTTAACCTCACAATACAGGACACAAAAGAGCCCAAAGTGGGATCCCATGGCTGCCCGCCAACACATGAGGCCTCATTACCAAGTTCTTTCTCTCCAGCCTGTTGATTTGACACTGTGCAGGTCTTTACGAGCATTTCACACAATCCCGCTCAGTTTCGCCAACAGCAACATCGCTCAATAAATGCCAGCCAACCACAACAGCCAGAGCTCTGCCCTCGAAATCCAGCGTACAGTACATCTCCCTTAGGAAAGAGACTGTTCCCTTTGGAATAGTTCGGCAAATCCCACTTCCACATTTCTCAGGCGGATCACAGCATTTTCCTGCTGAGACCACCGATCAGATGTTCTAGATGCTATCTTGGCTATTCTAAAGCGATTCACTTGCACATCAGAGAAAAGTGGGTCAACACCCTTTCCCCTCTCGTTTCTCATAATCACTCCATAAAAACAGTGAAAATGTGGCTTAAAGTGGGAATGCATTGCATGAAATTAAAGTTAGGAGAGGTTAATGACAGTACAAATTATATGCAGAAGATAAGTGCTACCTTAATGTGAATGCAAGAGTGCAACCGCACCTGTAAACAACACAGAGTGGCATCACGACAAGGAAAACACTTTCTGATTGGCTCCTTACCAACCTGCTGTCAAAGAGTGATTTGATGAAACACCTGCATGAGAAAACTCTACTGCATTATTTAAATAGAGAAAAACAACTGGTATTTAAGCCAGACTCTTTCAGTAACTTTGGAAAGGCACAAACAGCCTCAGTGGTGTTAAATGAATGATTAATGTGGTAATGGCTGGAGTATATTGTGTAAATGTGATTAGTCATGGGAATGCAACACTATTAGCACCTCAAACAACGAGCTCCTTCTGCCTCGGTCCATTTGATTTAAAGTTTGTTCAAGATGTGCAAACCAAAAGAGTTTAATTGAAAACTCTGAACCTCAATCGTCAGGTATGGGGGTGTTGCAATTGCCGTGGTAGATGTGCACGGGGCCATCGCAGTGATAGTACAGCTGGAAGACGTCACCATACCCGTGTTCCCTCCACCATGTGCAAAGCTGTCGGTTCCAGCCGCAGGAAAGGGGGTGAAAGAGTTCCCTGTGCTCCATCCCGATCATTGTGAAGAAATCCTGATCGCCCAGGTGGCCCCGGAAGTGGTATTTCTCCGCCAGGTGAGCCACCCGCTCGGGCTCCAGAAGCTGGTTGTATAAGGTGGAGCGACGCATGGCGTCGAGGTTTAGTAGCATTACGCCGCTGTTGAAGCCAGGAAGACCGTCTGGTGGAGGGTCACCCACACGGGACTTGGGATTCTCTTTGCGGTACTGCCAGAAAGTATGTCTACAACACATAGAGAAGACAATGCAAAGAAGTTGTTAAGGAAAGAATTATAGCTTTACTAGCACACCTAGGTCTACAGATTTTATAGTATAAGTCACCCTACATTCTACTACAAGAATGACACTAACTCATGCAGCTGGAAGAGAGGTCTGCTATTTTTATTTTTTTTTTTTTAAGTGCTCAGACTGATTTCCACCTTTTGGTGAAAAAATTAAATAAATAAAAATAATAAAATAAAATAAAATTAATTAAATTAAAAAAGAAGAGTAAAATAAAATAATGCAAAATCAAATAAAATTAAAATTAAATCAAATAAAGTAAAATAAAGTGAAATCAATAAAAAAATTAAATAATATAGAATAAGGTAAAATAAAGTAAAATAAAATAAAGCAAAATAAAAAAATAAAATAAAATAAAGTACAATAATAAAATACAACAGAATAAGGTAAAATAAAGTTTAAAAAGTACAATAAAATAAAGTAAAATAAAACAAAATAAAATAAAGTAAAATGAAAAAAAGTAAAATAAAGTAAAACAAAACAAAATTAAATTAAATTAAAATAAAATAAGTACAACAAAATAAAGGAAAATAAAATAAAAAAGTAAAATAAAGTTAAACAAAAAACAAACCCAAAAAGTAAAATAAATAAGGTAAAATAAAGTAAAATAATAAAATAAAATAGAATAAGGTAAAATAAAGTACAATAAAATAAACAATAAAATAGAATAAGGCAAAAGTAAAATAAAATAAGGTAAAATAAAGTAAAATAATAAATTAAAATAGAATAAGGTAAAATAAAGTACAATAAAATAAACAATAAAATAAAATAAGGCAAAAGTAAAATAAAAAAAATCTAATTAAATCAAATAAACTAAAATCAAGTAAAATCAATAAAACAATATAATAAAATAGAAAAATGTAAAATAAATAAAATAAAATAAAGTAAAATAAAATAAAATAAAAGTAAAATCTAAAATATAATAAAGTAAAATATTGAAATAAAATGTTCACCTTTTGCAACAAAAATACTACAATTATAAGAAAAATTAAGGAAAAAAAATGATAACAATATAAAGTAAAATGTAATTTAAAATAAACAAATTTGCTAAAAAAAATAAAATAATACACAAAATAAAACATAATAATAATAATAAAACATAATAATAAAATAGCACCTGCAATAGAGAAAAAACCCTGTCATCTATAGGGATCAGAATATCATATATAAGAGCAGGCTCTCTTGACTTTTGACACCTAACAACCACCCAGAACATCCTAGAAACCACCTAGCAATGCACTTACAACCACTGAGAACACTTATGCAACCGCACAGTATAGGTGCAACAGTCACAGGCAAAAATATGATTCCTCTCCTGTTTTTGTTCTCAAACTAAAGAATTCTTGCACATAAAGCCGTTTCTAGCTTAAGTATTAATAACTGGGGTGACAGTAGTGCTGTTTCAGGGAAAACAGTAAAATACAGTAGAAGAACAATAGCTAAGGTGTAAGATGCATAAATCACAGAAAAGTAAAAACAAGCATGAAGACTTAAAAACAAATTCCTATTCAAGTTCTAAAACGGAATAGATAAAATGTGTTCATAATAACTCTCAAGTATACAGACAGTCAAGCTGGAATCTTGACCCAAGGATGTAAGCTTAACCTATGGAAAATGGCATGTGGCAAATCCTGAAAATCCCAAACATGTTTTTTGTGGTGTCGAAGACCATGCACTGCTCATAAGGAGAAGCGTGGAGTGCTGAAACCAAGCTTATTCAAAGTAGCTTTGATCCATCAAGTCAGGGCCCCCTGCAGGGAATTCCTCAGAGGATCTCCTCAAGTTCATAGATGCCCTCTTGCTTTTAAAAAGCCCAAGCTGGGTTGGAAACAACAAAGAGATTTCTGAAGCTGCTGCTCCTGGACCGTTCATTTGACAGCAGAAGAACAGAACCAGACAGGATGACACACACTTGAAGCTTTTATCTTGCTCCCAGAGACTCCAATTTAGTGCAACTCCAGTCCACGGGAGCATTTCGAAGAGAACGATTGCTCGAATCAACAGGAGCTCAGGTAAACAAGAACATGACTACTGCACTAACTCAGAGGGCCCTGTCTGCACTTTGATGGTGCTGCTCAGACAGCTTTGTGAGATTCCTGTTCCTCTAAGAAGTCTTTCTATAAATTTCAGGCATAAAGGCATGGCTATTCTAATCTTTTCTGTAAAGGCTTGTCCTGCACGCTTTATTAAAGGTCCCAACCGTCCCATATTGTCAAAACTGAAATTTCCATGATAACTTTTCATGATAATTGAGGTCTAGGGGCTATAGTAAATTGCACAAAGCCTGCATAAAGTAGCTGTGCCTTTTAACCAGCCGCTGTGACTTTTGTAAAAATGCGACGTCCGAACTACTCAGTCACCGCCTTTAGTCACCACCCCGAGCACCAACCACCATCCCACCATCCTTTTGCCAAACCCACAGACAACTAGTGATGGTAAGTTCGGATCACTTTACCGACCTTCAGTTAAAGTGGTATTAGGAGGAGAACAAAGAATAACTTAAAAAATAATAATCAATAAAATACAGAAAATTATTTTTATTTATTTTCAATTATTTTTAATTATTAAATTAAAAATAATTATTATAATAATTTATATAATTATAATTATTAAAAACAATTATATTATAATAATTATATATAATAAATTATTTTCAATTATTAATTTATTTTAGCACATTTTAAAATGAATAAATAAATAAATAATACATTAATTGATTTTCAAAATAATTGTTGCAGACCTACTCTTACTGTGCTATGTAATTAATTTTATTTATTTATTTAACCTTCAATTTGAGTGTTATTTAGAGTAGAATATTGGTCAGAACTAAGAATAACAAATAAAAATACAATTATAAATGTCTTTTTATCATATTTTAAAATAAATAAATAAATAATGCATTAATTGATTTTCAGAATAATTGTTGCAGACCTACTCATATGGTGCTTTTTATTTATTTATTTATTTACTTTCAATTTGAGTGATATTTAGAGGATAATATTGGTCAGAATAAAAAAATAAAATAAAAATACAATTATTCACAATTATTCACATTTTTAAATAAATAATCAATCGATTGTCAGAGAACAAAGAATAACTTTAAAAATAAAATAAATAAAATACAGAAAATATAAATACAATTAATAATGTCTTTTATCAAATAAATAAATAAATAAATAAATAAACAAATAAAAGCATTAGCTGACTTTCAAAATAATGGTTTCTTTTTGCCCTTTTAGTTTTTTTAGTTTGAAGGTTTAAATAAATAAATAAATAAATAAATATTACAATTACAAAGCGCCATTAAATAAATAAATAAATAAAGCACTATAAGAGTAGGTCAGCAACAATTATTCAAACAAATCAAGTAATACATTAGTTATTTATTTTAAAATGTGATAAAAAGACATTGATCATTGTATTTTCTTTATTATATATATAGTTTAGTTTAGTTTATCTTATAATTTTTATAATTGCAATAATTATTTTCTGTATTTTATTTTATCTTATTCTTTGTTCTAGCCATTATTCTCCTCCAAATACCACTTAAACTGAAGGTTATAAATAAATAAATTCTGCAACAATTATGGAAATCAATTAATGCTTTATTTATTTATTTATTTATTTTAAAATGTGATGAAAATACAATAATTGCAATAATTGTTATTTTCTGTATTTTATTTTATTTTTTATGTTATTCTTTGTTCTAGCCATTATTCTCCTCCAAATACCACTTAAATTGAAATAAATTCTGCAACAATTATTATGTAAGTCAATTAATGCTTTAGTTAATTTATTAATTTTAAAATGTACAAAAAAGACATTAATAATTGTATTTTTTTTTCTTTACTTTTTTAAAAGTTATTCTTAGTTCTTGCTGATATTGACTCCTTAAAAATATTTAATTTTCCACAGAAGAAAGTCATACTGATCTGCAATGACAAGATAAATAATAAGAGTATTATTTTGGGATGACCTATTCCTTTGATAAAGATGAATGCACCTTTAATCCAAGCACTAAAAACAGCAAGAACAAGAGCGATGAAACATTACTGAAACAGTCCCACTTCTGTGCATCTCTGTCCCTTTAATTCCAGCACCTGCGGATCTGAGGTGGCATGACACAGAATATTTAGGCCACCCTCTGCGAGTCTCCTTCTAATTAAATATTCATGAGGAGATGCAGCGCTCTGAAAAACACTGCATGTCAGATGTGAGGGCATGGCTGAGGCGCGCCGGGTCAGGATGAACGCCCGCCTGGGTCATCCCTAATGAACGAGGCTTCAAAAAGCTCCCAATTATAGTTGCGTTATTCAGGCTTTAAATGGAATTTGTGAAGTCAGAGTGGAAAACAGCGGGTGTCACCACGCAAATGCACATCAATGGCGTGGGCTGAATGGCAACTTCCTGTGTCGTCTTTTCAGCTCAGCATCGGCACTTTAACACAAACAACTTTTCCCTGCTGTTTAACGGCCTCCTCCATAAACTCCAGAGGAATGTCAGATGGTGCTTCCACATTTCATGTCTAGTTTTAGTCTCTGTTTTACGAGTGGCAAGACCTGCTTTTCTGTTCGAGAGGATGTACGTGCTCTGCGACACAAATGGAGAAGAATTCATCACCATTAACAACTGGACAGCGTTTTGCTGTACATGACTCAGGAAAGGAAATGAGTTTATAATGGAATTATGCAAACAAGTAAAGTATACAGTGGTATTTTGTCCAACTAAAAAAGTAGGAAAATAATATTTAATTACTGAATTTTTTTCACAAAAATTGTTAAAAATGCATTTGTTATCACTGTCAATACCACCACAGAATATGATAGCAACGGAAATCTAACCATTAGCATTAATAAAATGTTAACATTTTTAATGCAGATATTTTATTCCAAGAATTGCTAATATGTCATCTTCAAATTCATTTCCACCACAGAATGCTGTTAAACACACAAAAATGTAATATAATATAATACAATATAATACAACAGAATATTGTAAATTTTTTACAAATATATACAAATATTATACTATAGTGTTGAAAATGACAGTGATCTGTTCTATAAATTAAAAAAATATATATATATAATATAATATAATATAATAGTAAACTTTTTACAAATATACAAAAAATATTATATTATAGTATTCTGCGGTGAAAATTAGTGTTTTGTTATATAAAATAAGAAAATGTATAATATAATATATTATAATGATGTGAACTTTCTATAAATATAAAAAAATACAGTATTCTGTGGTGAAAATGACAGTAATCTGTTCTATACAATAAGAATTATAAAAATTATAAAAATTTAAAAATTATAATTATAATATAATATAATATAATACAATACAATATAATACAATACAATATAATACAATATAATACAATATAATATATTAGTAAACTTTTTATAAATATATAAAAATAATATAGCATTCTGTGGTGAAAATGAGTGTGATCTGTTATATAAAATAAGACGAACTATAATATAAAATGATATATAATAAATGTCATAAAATTATAATATAATATAATATAACAGTAAACTTTCTATAAATATTTTATATTATATTGTTTTATATTGTATTATATTATATTATATTACATTATGTTATATTGTTTTATATTATATTATATTATATTATATTATATTATATTATAATACTATATATTATATTAGTAAACCTTTTTATAAATATATAA